>NC_056739.1:1502484846-1502567346 GCF_019279795.1 Protopterus annectens
GATGTACATTGCTATCAGAAAGCATTGTAATGACATTAACAACTGCCAAACCCTCGTGGTTTTCTAACAAAGAGGGTAAGAATGGGTTCCACCTCCTTTGTTGATGTACCATACAACAGTCATGTTGTCTCTGAATGGATATCACACCCTTGGGGAGCAGGTCCTTAAATGCCTGCAGCACGAGTAGAACTGCACTCATCTCCAAGATACTGACATGAAGATTGGCCTCTGTTGTCGACTATGTTCCTTGGACCATCTTCCTTTTGAAATGCCCCCACCCCACCCCACCCCCAGAAGGGATGCATCTGTGGTCACTGTTGCTATTGAAAAATCCATGTGGAAAGGATGGCCCTTGGTCACAAACAAAGTTATCCATCATTCAATGTGTTTTTTTGCAGATTTGCATAATCCAAATTTTTTGCACATACAGGGTGAGTGAATTGTGACCATTGTACTCACAAAGCCCACTGCAGTACTTTCATGAAAAATCTTGCTAGAGGAATCATAACAATCATAGATGCTGTGACGCCCAAGAGATGTAGGATTAACCTTGCTGGTGGTTTCGGCTTATAAAGAACCTGCAGGGCTGTTAGGCGAAGTGACTGGACCTTGATCTCAGGAAGGCTGACAATCTGAAGTTTGGTGTTTAGATGGCATCCTATGAACTCTATGACTTGTGCTAGAGACAACTGACATTTTGTTAGGTTTATTGAAATTCCTTAGTTCAGAAGCAACTGAAGTAAAGGTTCCAATGTTTGAGCAGGAGATGCTCAGTGAGGCAGTGAGAAGCCAACTGTCTAGATATGGGAAAAACTGGATTCCCTGCAGGTGCATGTGTGCTGCTACTATTCATGATCTTGGTGAACACCCTGGGGGCTGTGGTGAGACCAAACGACAAAGCTCTGAATCGGAAATGATTAGCTCCCAGCTGAAAGTGGAGGAGTTGCTTGGACTGCTTCATATTTTGATGTGATATGAAGTATCCTGGAGATCTACAGAGAACATCCAATCATCCTTCCTCAGCAGAGGCAAAATGGTCTGAATGGTGACCATCCAGAATTTTGTCTGTTTTATGAATTGGTATAAGTGACTTAATGGGTCTGAGGTCCCCAGTCTTCTTTGGCACTAAAAAGAATCCAGAATGGACTCTGGATTCTAACTAGTCATGGGAGACAGGCTGCAGGACTCTCTTTCTAACAGCTTTGAAATTTCGATGGATGCCAGATCCCAGTGATTAGGTGGAACATCATGTACTTTCTACTTCTTCTGGAGATGGAGGAAAAAGGAGAACTGAATGGCCTCTGGATATTATTCTTAACACCTATGAATCTGTTATTTTTTTTCCAGGCTTGAGGGTGAAAGGACAGATGCCCCCCAACTGCCACCCAAATGCAGTAATCAGGCAACCATTCAGGGGTGTTGAAAGGCTTTCACAGAAAGATGACATCAAAAGTTCTGATTTTGTGGTCTGCCTCTTCGTCTTGGGCGTCATCTGTTAAAATTATCTCCCCCTCTGCCATGGGGAGGTCTGTCACCTTGGGAGTCATGGAAAGAACTGTGACTTGCGGAACCACATCTTCTTCCCCAATCTCTGGTTTCTAGAGGATGTTCTTTGAGGTGTGGAGAAGCACACTCCCACTGAAGAGAGATTCTTGCCATCCTACTGGCTCCTGGTAAGTGTATCTTTGACTTTAGATCCAAAGTGGAGCCCATAGGGGGCATTAATCAACATTGACTTAAAGGCTTTCACAAAGTCCCACAGTTGCATCCAGGCATGTCGGCGCATGGATATACTGGTGCCTGCTGCTCTGGCTGTGCCTTCAGCTACCTTCGATAGCAGACGCATGGCCACATTAGAAGATGATTGTAGGGTGGATAGCTAGGGGTCCACTGTCTTCTGAACATCTGCTGGCAATACCCTGAGAAGGACTTGCAGATCTCCTTTGTCAAGTATCTCTGGAATCTTGTTAGGTAAGCAAGACAGTTCAGCAATCAAGGGTCACTGACTCAGAGGTCCACTTCCCAAATCAGTCTATTGCCCTAGAATCTCTATTGAGAGGATGAATAGATGAGCTGTCTTCTGATAGCTCTTTCTTAGTGGCTGCCACCATCAAAGCATCTACAGGTGGGCCCTTACTCCAGTGCTTTCTGTTGGTTGGGGCAGATAATATGCAATCAGTTTACCACCTAGGACAAAGTTGGTCTGGAATCAAAGGCTTCCAAAAATGCCAACTCATTCAGAGAGGGGTCTTGGAATGTTCGCCCCCTCCCTGCTTCATTAATTATAGAATGTACCCAGAGGAGACATCTTCAGAGAGGGAGCAAGGGGAACTCTATCCTTCCTCTAAGTTGGTAATGAGTCTAAAATCATTCTACTTGCACGTCTATTTTCTGGGAACACCTTTTAGGAGTTCAGTAGAAGGGTCAGAATTGGACGGAGAACTGACTAGGCAGACTTCCTCAGAAACCCTTGGTGCTGGCTGTCCTTGTATGACTGGATGAAGAGGTGAAGAAGAAGAATGCAGTTGGGTTTAGATGAAAAGAAACTACCTTGCTTTTGGAAGTTGCAAAAACCCTTTCAAACACTTCAAAAGCCAAGGTTGCTGTTGGAGCCTACAATTTCCTCCACTCTGAAAAGGAAAAAGAAACCTTAGTGCCAACAAGCCCAAGCTCTGAAGTGGATTTCGGATCTGAGCTATCTACAGCCAAAGTCCCAAGTGGAAGAGATGACTCAGGGAATCTCAGCACTGACTCACTCCCCATGGGGCTTAGCACTGAAGCTTACACTCAGTCTCAGGCTGGTCTGATGGAATTACAGTTGAGAGAGACTGGGATACAGCTGGCATCGAAGATGTAAGAAGTTCCACTGTCAATAAATTATCTAAGTTTCCAATCAGGTCCAATAACCACAAAGCCACAGGTTGGATTCGAGCAGACTCTTGAATGGAGGGGTAAGATGCCCACCACTTGGTTCCTTCCCAGGGGATGCTGCCAGGATTACACCAAGTTGTATCTGCTTCCTCAAAAATTTCCTTACATCAACGTCGAGCTCTGTAAAGCTTCAAAATGATCAAGAGGATGATGCTACCAACAGATTTCAGGAAAACCTTTTCTCCTGGAAGATGGGAAATTGAAGCCTCGAACTCACCAGTCCCAGTGAATAGCTGATTCTAATGGAAGGAGATTGGGGATGAAGAGTAGATGGCTCTGATATTCTGGAAATCTTCTCATTAGGATCAACTGATGCAGATGGTTCCAGAGATCTACTTTTGGTAGATATTGAAGGAGACTTGCACCTTTCCTTTTCTTTCCTCTTTCTCTTTTTCTTGTACTTTAGATTTAGACTTTTCCTTCTCTTTTTTAGAAGAAGAAGATGATGAAGGAATAGTCCTCGTCTGTGCAGGAAGGAGTCTCTTTAATAATAATTTGCCCTGCATGTCTGGAGGTACCTGGTACTGAAGGCCGCACAAGACTGACATTCTGTGTCTAAATGGGTGGCACCTAGGCAGTAGACACATTCTGCATGCAGGTCCTCTTATAGTAACTTGTGCTCATACTCCGAACATTTCTAAAAACATGATGTCTCTGACATCATCAGGAAAACAGAATACTGCAAGCAGAAGGAAGCACACTAATCTATGTAAAAAACAGGATGTATAGAAAGGATAAAAGGCCTTAAAGTACCAAAAAAAGATACTAGTAATACAATTTTTTTTAAAAAGAAGTTTATTAATAACCATCTATAGAAAAGCTATGAAGAAGAAAAATAGTGAGAGTATCAACCCTCATGGTAGGAGAGGAGCGTAGCTATGCAAAAACTGGAAAAATCCTACATGGAAACTTTAGAAAGCTCTCCGCATGTCTTAAGTGTTCGAGTAGCAAATGAGATCTGAGTATCTCAACTGCAATCTAGGGAAAAATGGATAGGGAAGAAGTCAGAGCTCTGGAACTGATAAGCTAGAGATCAGTGCTAATGTCGGATCCCATCAGAACTGACAACACACATTTATGAAGTAGACGGAAATACACATCACTGGATCAAGTTTTAAAAACTATTGTGTTTATTAATGAAAGAGCTGTGATACTGGTTATTAAGGCACACATAATAGAGCCTAACTGTAGCATGTTAGAAATAAAGTCTTGCTTAATTTTTATGGTGGACTCTGGCTGTATGGAACTATGTAACAACTTGCAGCTAGCATATACATTTTCTTTGTGGATTAGGAGGTCCCACATAATCAGTCATCATGCAGTTAAAGTTTTTGCATGAAGTTATCCAAATGTATAAAATGCTTGTATCAATGATGTAGTTTTGCAGATTTAATTAAATTAAACCACTACTGCAAGTCATTAATTTTCATTTGCTAAGTGGAGTGAAACACTGATCCCAATGAACATTTTCAGGCTAAGCTCAGGAGACTACAACAGACAGAAGACAGTAAAGTTGATATTTTAAAAGGATACATGCTTAGTGGTGAACAATGAAGCATATTTTACTATGAAACAATTAACACTATAAACTATAACTACAAATACAACTATGAGTAAAAGGACTGCTACAACAAAAAAAAAAACTGTAAGCATTTAAACTAAGAAAAGTCACCTAACAGCTATATGGCAGTCAGCTTCTATTGATATAAACTTTGTCTCTGTCCTGTGGCAAGTGACAGTCACAAACTTGTTCAAGATATAGCAAGATTTAATTTGGGATATTCTTACTGTGCCACCTACATGGAGCTGGAGGGGGGATAACTCCATAGGAGAAGAGAAGAGAGCAGCAAATTTGCTTGCTAGTATGTTAGCAAGGTTTTCTGGAATGAAGTAGAATGCACCATTATAAAGAAGTTCATAGCACTGATGTGAGTAACTCCTCAGCTCTCAACATGGCTAAAGATGCACTTGTAATTATCCTTAGTTCAGAAGCTAGTCTAACTTCATGAAATGCTTTGCTGGTCCTAATTGCCTTCAGTTTTTAGGTGAGTTTTTTTTTATATTTTGCTCATGTTGAGGGGTACTGGCCTTGTAATTTAAGCAGCTTCTTTTTGTTGTATACTTTGTTAATACCTACTGACCACCAGGGTGGTTTGTTATTAAATTTACCATAGTACTTGGATCTAATGGAGACAATACAGTTGTATAAGTTCTACTTACCTGTAACAGTAGCTGTTCGAACTTCACACACCTGCACAAACCCACACTGGCTGTTTTCTAGTGTTCAGAATCCCCTTCCCTGACTATCTGTGATAGAGGATTGGTTAATCCCTTCCAATCAGAGTAGAGTAACCCCCTGTCACAGAAAGTCCGTTTTCCAGGCTTTTAGTACCAAGTAGGAAGCATCAAGAAGGATCAGAAGCAAGAATTGCCTGAAACCAGCCAATATCCAGCAAAAAACATAAATAACCAAAGTCAAGCAACAAAACAGGATTGCATACCATTGAATTATGTATAAAAATAAAGGGGATGGTGGGTGGGTTCTGCCAATAAAGCATTGTGAAATTCAACCCCCCTACTGTTACAGGTAACTATAACTTACACAGTTGTGCTATGTTCATCATTCGCACTGCCTCAGTGGCACATGGGTAGATTTCCAAAGCTTACTCTAACTGCGAGGAGGAAGAACAAGGATCTAGGAGCCCTTGGAGAATATCCTCACAAAGCATGCTCTGGAGCTTGAGAAAGAATCCAGTTTGTAGTGCTTTGCAAATGTATAAAGAGAGGACCTTGCTTCCTCTAGAATGCTTCCATTGTCCACTCTCTTCCAGTATGCCACCAAAGAGGATAGGGTACTGGTGAAATGTGCCTTAACTTTGCCTGGAATAGATTTACCATTATGGGAGTAACAAAAAACAACAGCAGAGGACAATCAATGAGTAATCGTTTGCTTAGAGACAGGCTGATCCTTCCTAACCCCAGAACAGGAAATAAACAGTTGTTCAGCTTTCCTCAAAGGTTTAGTTCTATCAAGGTAGTACATGAGCTGCCTGTGCACATCCAAGGTATGCAGAATGTTGTCTCCCTTGTTTATAGGTTTTGGAAGGAAAACTGGGAGATAGACAGCTAAATTCAGAAGAAGGATTAGTGTGCAAAACAACCCTGTTCTTCTGTAAAATGAGATAAAATTGACCCACTGTAAGAGCCTGCAACTCAGAGACTCACCTTGCAGATGTTGGAGCAATTAGCAAAACAGTTTTCTAAGTGATGAACTTCAAATTAGCCTGAAAGGCAGCTTCAAAAAGAGATAAGGTAAATTTTCAAGAACAAAATTGAGATCCCAAGGAGGAGGAATTCACTTTTAAGGGGGTCTCAAGTGCAACACTCAACACTCCTTTCATAAACTATTTGACCACAAAAAGAGATGAAAGAGGGGGGATCCACGGGCAAATAAGCTGAGATGGCCACAAGATGCACCTTGATAAAAGCACAAGAGAAGCCATATTTGAATATTTCACACAAATAATTCAAAACTAGAGGGATAGACACCACACTGGACCCTTTGATATCAGGTAAGTACCACCTAGAAAACCTCTTCTATTTGTAACTATAAGATTTTCTAGTTTCGTGTTTTCTTGCCTCCTTCAATACCTGCTGCTGCACATCCTCATGGAACAAATGCCTAAAAAGTACTAAGACAGAATTATCCAGGCCGTCAGTAGCAATTGCACTAAGTTGAGGTGCAACCAGTCACTCTTGACACTGTGTTAGCAGATCCAGAGTTTGAAGAAGCTTGTGATAATTGCACTTGGCCAATTCTATTAAAAGGGAGAGACAACTCTGCCATAGCCAAAAGGAGGTCACCCCAACGATCTTTGGTAATTTTTTTCTGAATCTTCAGAAGCACTTTGGGTATCAGTGGAAAGGGTAAAATACTTAAAGGAATATTCCCATCTAAGGGAACAAGAATGTTTCTGGCTTCCAAGCATGGCTACAAGGATGTCTCAGACATAATTTTTCCAACTGTCTGTTCTGAAAGGAGGTGAACAAAACTATTTGAAGTATTCCCCACATCTGTACCAAATCCAGGCAGATTTTGTCTTGAGTTTCCACTCACAAGGATCTGTCCCAGATCTGCTTAGTCTTGTCTGCCACAATGTTTTACTCTGACTGGATGTACAAGACCTGGAGCACCAGAGAATGCTGTAAGGCAACATCCCAGGCCATCATTGCCAACAAACAAAGAGGGCATGACCTTGTACTCCCTTGTTTGTTCAGGTACCACATCACTGTTGCGTTGTCTGTGACCATTGAAATGGGACCATAAGTGGTAATGAAATTTCAATGTCTGAATCACTACTAAACACTTCCATTTCTCCTTGCACTTGAACTCCTCTGGACACTGCTCCCCATGCAAAATATGACAAGTCCGTATGGACTGACTGAACTAGGGCTGGGAAGGAGAAAGGTAGGTTTGGATTGCGACACATCTGATCCCTCCACCACTGTAACTCTCATTTAACAAAACACCGCACCGCATTAGAAGCCGCGGTGGTGCAGCAGTAGCGTTGTCATGTCACAGCAAGAGGTTCTCCCATTCGATTCTCGACTGGAGCGCCTTCTGTGTGGAGTCTGCATGTCCTCCCCGCTGTCGAGTGGCATTCAAAAGACATGTGTGAATGGGCGTGCCTTCATTGAAGGTTGGGCATCGAGCTGGCACCTCGGCACCATAAAAAAAACTACTGCCAATCATTAGTGGACCGGAGTTCCACTGTGCCGACCCCTAACTGGGAAAAGCCAAAGAATCATTCTCATGTGAAGTCTGACCAGTGATGTAATGAGGATCATCAATACCATGAGGCCAATAATTTTGGGGAACTCTCTTCGGAGGCAGCATCTTGAAATAAGAAATCCCTGAAATTTTTCTAAAAAGTCAGGAATTTTTCTTCTGGTAGAAAGGTCATACTTTTTTTCTGTGTCCATCATATCCACCAGGAAGTCAATTTTGTGAGCATGTGAGACAGGACTTTTGCACATTCAACTTGAAGTTGGGAGCAATTGGAATGCGATGATAGTCATCCTTCAGGTGTAAAATCATCATGAAACAGTGATCTGGAAGAAGGGGTAGGACCATCTGTAGGGTGAGCATTTTGACTTTAGATACTTTCAAAAAAGTATTTAGGGCCATCTGTAAGGTGAGCATTTTGACTTTAGATACTTTCAGAAAAGTATTTAGGTACAACAAATCTAACACTGATTTCCACAATAGCTCCTTTTTGGGTACCAAATAGATTCTGGTTTAAAAGCATTTTCTTTTTTGTGGTGCAAGAACTGGTTCTATAATCTCTACTTCCAACTTGTGACTCAGTACTGGAGAGAACAGATGTGTGTAGCGTGGCGGGTGCTGAGAGATTTCCCTGAAGGGAGGATGTTTTTTTTGTCCATAGCCAAGAGTATTCTCACTGAATTATTCTCACCAACCACTTGTCTGAGATGACTCGTGTCCAGGCAGCTAGGTTGTGCAAAAGTCTGAGGAAAGGGTAATGGGTGGTGGGACAGGAGGACTGGGCAGGATGCCCCGTGTCTTGAAATAGCTTTTCATTAGCAAGGAAGTTAGCTTTTTAGGAAAAGCATCCTTATTTGGTTTGTAAGCATTTTCTTCCTGACATTTCCTCTTGGTTCACCGACTCTTGCTAAGATGGGATTTTTGATTGTTCTGCCTTTCCAAGTTGGTTGAATTGTTAGGGGAAAACCTTGGAATATAAAAAATTCTAGATATCCCATGCATCACTTTACCTCTACCTTTCCATAATTTGAGAACCTGGGTAGCAACAAGACCAAACAAATTCAAAACTTAAAGTGCCTTTAAATCTCATTTTTTAAATCCTCAGAAAAATTCTGGTTATACAACCAAGCATTTCTAGAAATTGTGTTCACACCTTCCAAGACATCCCTCTAAGCATGTTTCGAAACCTGGGTGACATTAGAAACAATGTAATTCATATAATACCTAGCTAGCATCTGTGGAAATGTGGACACTTGCTTGTGTTTTTGAACCAGTTCACCATCCAAAGAATCAGGCTGAACTGACTCAGTGTGTTCACTACTATCTGTATCAGAGTCCCATCAAAATCTGCAGGACTAGATTGATCTCCAGAGAAGGTAGCCTCGTAGTCATTCTTAATGGGTGCACAGTCTCTGAGAAAATCTTACTGTAAAACATTCTTAGCTAAGTTAATAAACGTATTGTTTGTCATGTGCTGAAATTCTGTTTCTTCTTACTAAGACCTTATCAGTGGACAAAACATCTGAAGACAGAGTATTACATCTAACAGACAAAATGTAGCTGAGCCACCACGGAGAAGTAATAATAAAATTAATTTAAAACAAAGACTTTATTAAATGATGATAGCTCTGATCAACACAGAAACATTTTTTTAAACCAATGATGAGCGCTTTTGCATAAGTATGCAGTTTATATTCTCTGTTGCTAACAGAATGGCAAAATAAATTATTGGCATTAATGTAAGGACAAGTTTTATGTTTGCCACATCTAAACATTCCACATTTACCATTATGTCCATTCTTCCTTAAATCTTCTTTACATAATAACTATTTTAGGTTCTTCTTATTCCTGAAGCTAAATCTCAGCGTGTCACCAATAATAAACATAATAAACATCTAAATACTGTGTGAAATTGCACCTGTTTGTGCCTATAGATTATGTACAGATGAGTCAACATTTAAACAAGAAACAGAAAAAGTGAAAGAAAATTTGTTCTACAGGCTATAAATTGGACCTAGTAACTAAAGTAGCATCTAAAACTAAAGGAATGAGAGAAGGGAGAGAAAAAACATATTTTCATAGACAATGAATACTACTAGAAGAAACTCCTATGGGACCTCGGAAAAAAAACACACAGTATTTATATGTTTACTTACATATAGTCAAGATGCTCAAGAAATTTGTACTATATTAAAGAATAATTGGAAAATTTTATTGGCAGATGACAATATTAGAGATATTATTGGTGACACGCCAAGATTTAGCTTCAAGAATAATAAAAACCTAAAACAATTATTATGTAAAGAAGGTTTAAGGAAGAATAGACATAATGGTAAATGTGGAACATTTAAATGTGGCAAATGTAAAGCTTGTCCTTATATTAATGCCAATAATTTATTTTGCCATACTACTAACTATAAACTACATACTTATGCAGACTACAACACAAAGAATGTGGTATATTTAGCAATCTGCAAAACCTGTATAAGTTTTTATGCATGCAAAACCATTTGCCCCTAAAAACTAGAATTTTTAAGCATCTCAGTGATATTAGGTTAAAATATAAAGAGAATTATTTGTTCCAACACATTATGTTGGATCCAAGACACAACTTTCACTTTTCAGTATTAGACGTTGTGACATCCACTTCACATAGAGGGGATTTAAATAATTGCACTGAAATAGCTGAAAGTCGTTGGATAGCTGATTTATCAGCTGACAAGATTCCAGGTCTTAATAGCGTACTTCCTTTAAAACCTTTACTTTTGGGAAGAAAGCGCAATAAGAAGATAGACTCATGATGTCACGTTTAACTGATGTTTGATTGGCTTCTATTCCTTTAAAAAATGTTCACAGCAACAGCGTAACATGATCTACATTAGCTGAAAGAGCTCATTGTTTTTTTTTTTTTTTTTTTTTTTAATTTCTGTGTTGATCGCAGCTATCATAGGTTCATACTAGGCTATCTGCCCTAGGGCATTTATAAGCCTAGCCAGAGTGTGTTTGGCTTTCGCCACCCATTTTAAATTAATTTTGCTATGCCCTTTTTCGAGGTTAGTATACTGTGCCTCTATCTAACAGTGACACAGAAGTGATACCCGGGGTAAACCTACGATCTCCCATCCACTCATCAAGATTCCTCTTGAAGAGAGTCAGTGAGGGACTCTGCCTAACCTGGGCTGGGATTTTATTCCAGAGTGAAGGGAGCCTCTGGGTTATGAATCTGTCCCTCCAGCATGTCCTATTTATTTCAGTGCTGAGGTTCAAGTCTCTCGAGCGCGTAGCTCGATGGGATTTGGATTTTCTGAGGTGCAGCATGTCCATTAATTCCGGGTTGGACATGGCTTTATACGTCAGGCACAGATCGCCTCTGAGCAGGTGGTATGCCACTGAGTAGAGCTGGAGTTTCTTTAACCGGGCAGCATATGGCATCTGTTTGAGCCCTTTGATCCTCTTGGTGAGGTACTTTTGGGGTCTTTCCAGTTGCTGCAGGTGTCTGGTAAGGTACATCCCAAAAGGGGCATTGTACTCAATTATGGCCTGATGAGGGATGCATAAAGAGGCACGATGACCTCCCATGATCTAGATGTGAATCCCTTCATGATTAGGTGGGCTATATAAAATGTTTTTCTAACCACTTTGGCCACGTGGTTGTCAAATGAAAGATTGCTATCAACTTGGGTCCCCAGGTCCCTAATTACTTCTTCTGTACTTAATGGATTACCACCTATGTGGTAATTTGTGGGCACTTTGTTTTTGCCAAAGGGGATGACTATACACTTTTTGGCGTTTAGCTTGAGGCCATGGCTCTGGCACCAGTTGTCTGTTTCTATGAGGCACTTTTGGAGGATGCTTGTATCGGCTGGAGAGTCGATTATGGCACCCAGTTTGCAGTCATCTGCGAACTTGGTCAGCCACAGTCCTTCTGTGTTGGCCTGTACCTCCGAGAAATATATGCCGAACAAGAGAGGTCCCAGGACTGAGCCTTGTGGGATGCCACTTGTAACTGGTTTGGAGTCTGACATGGCTCCAGCAATTCTAACCATGTGGGTTCTGTCCTTGAGCCAGTTTGCAACCCATCTAGTAACATAGGGGTTTATATTTAAGCTGGTGAGCTTATCTATAATGCCCGAGTGGGGTATTGTATCGAAGGCTTTTGCGAGGTCCAGGTAGGCTGTGTGGACCACCTTCTCCTCGTCAATGGCCTTGGTGACTGTTTCAAAGAAATCAACCAGGTTTAAGAGGCAGGATCTGCCCTTAACAAAGCCGAACTGGGTAGGATCCAGTGTCTGTAGGTCCCCAATATCTTTATTTATGAGGTCCATGATGATCCTTTCCATAGCTTTGCAGACCAAGCTAGTCAAGCTTACGGGGCGATAGTTTCCAGGACCCGTTGAGGCACCACCTTTGTGGAGAGGGACCACTGTTGCTGTACACCACTCTTTGGGTACATATCTTGTAGTAAGGCTGAGATTGAACAGTAGTTTTATGTTTGGGTTTAGCTCTTCTTGGAGTTCATGTAGGACACAGCCCGGGACACCGTCTGGTCCCACTGATGCTGTGTTTTTTGCTTTGGAGAGGGCAGCTCTTACCTGAGCATCTGAGATGTCAGGGGGGGCAGCACTCTGCTGGGATACATATTTGCCCTTTTGGTTGGGAGGGGGGGGGAGAAGTTTGCGCTGAACCTGTCAGTTAGGATGTTGGCAATGTCTGTGGGTTCGGTGTATTTTTTGTCATTTTGGACTAATTCTGAGCATATCTGGGAATTCCCACCCAGGTTCCTAACATATCTAAAAAAAGCCTTGTGATTATCCTTAGTGTCCTGTGCAATTTTTCTCTCAAAGCTGGCCTTAGACGATTTTATGAGTGCCAGTAGTTTTTTGCCAATACTGATCAGAGATGCCTTCCCTTTTTGGGATTTTGCTCTATCATGTAGTAGCTTCCTCCTTTTATTGTATAGTTTGTTTATGGCTGGGGTCCACCAGACAGGACGTCTGCCTTTGGAGGATTGGGTCTTAGTTTTATTTGGGATTGCATGATCCATGCATTCCTGAAGGTGTTCATAGAATGCGTTTATAAAGGATTCTGCGGTCTGGGCCGTATTTTCCACAGGCCCGGGGGCTTTGAAGGATTCCACCTCGGTTTTGAGGAGTGTGAAATTTGCTTTAGAGTAGTTTTTCACTGTGGTTTTCAGGGTAGGGGGTGGAGTCGGGATGTGAATATCCAGTGAGATTAGTTTATGGTCTGATCTTACCAGTGAGGGATACACTTCTGGTCTGGAGCATAGAGTCCCCATGTTGGTGATGATCAGGTCCAGTGTGTTTTCCCCTCTTGTGGGAGTGGTAACAAGTTGTTCCATAGCATTTGAGTTTATAAATTCTAGGAACCTTTGGGCTAGGGTGTTGGAGCTAGAGTAATGCTCCCAGTCTATGTTTGGGTAGTTGAAGTCGCCCAATATAATGGTGTTTGGAGAGACTTTCATATTTTTCAGTGTTCTCAGGAAGGCCGAGTGGGGTTCCTGGGTTTGGGAGGGTGGTCTGTAGCAGGCTATAAACTGGATGGCAGTTTTACCCACTGTTAGTTGCACATGGATAGTCTCTGATGCTTCGTGCTGTGCCACCAACCTGGAAGTGTGGGTATCTTTGATGAATATTGATACTCCCCCTCCTTTTGTGGTTCGGTCCAAGTTTTGGGGCCGAAAAGCATGGTATGAGGTATAACCTGGTAGTGCTGGGGTGCTCTCGGGAGCCTTGAACCAGGTTTCTGTTACTGCACAGATATCGATGTTTTCCATGCTAAGGAGAGTTTTGAGTGCATGCATCTTGAGGTTTAGACTTCTGGCATTGAGTAGCATTACTCTTAGTTTCTTATCCCTTGTGATACCTATGGAGGTGGGTTTGTCTTTTGAGCCTTGCCTAAAAAAGGCACTCAATAAAGTCTTTGTTTTAAATTCTATTTATTATTACTTCTGCATGGTAGCTCAGCTATGTTTTGTCTTTTGAATATTTTTCTTTTTACTTAGCGAGCTTTTGACAGGGCCTGGTGTGGCTGTTTTGTAGTTTTCTTAGAGTATTACATCTGACAAGAATCCTCTTTTCCCAGACCTCTCTTTAACCTAAAGGACTGGTTCTCCCCTACCTCTCCTGAACCTAAAGGATTGGTTCTACCCTACCTGAACGAGGGACTGGAAGAGTCCTGGAAGATGTGTTTGACCCCCATACCACAGAGGGCTGCAGGCTCACATCATAGGGTGACAGGGAAAAAAGTGGTCTGCAGGATGGCTTAAGGCAACAACAGATACACAAAGCATGGGCTGAGGCATGTTTGTTGATTTTTTTTTTCTTTTTAGGTGTGAATGGATTTGTTTTGGGAGGGGCATCAACTGATTTTGATCAGGATTCATCAAATCTGGGGGAAAAAAACACCAGCCAGAATAATAAATACATTGACACTATTAAGAGCTGATTAAGAGCGACAATAATAGAAAATATAAACTGACCCCATAGAGCAGAAAGGGCTAAATTGCATAAAATACAACAGAAATTGTTTAAATTGTGCTAAGCCTTGTTCTACAACTTTTAAAGTGTAGAAAACAATAGCACACACTAGCACTCTCCTATCTTGGACACAACAGAAGTGTCTTTCTGGGTTCTGTTCAAGCAGCTTTATTTTATACAAACACATCTTAATAGAAGATTACTGACTTTAACTTAAGGAACTTATGTACAAATTAACTGCACAATTTATACATGCTTACTCTCTGGCTGCACTCTCAAAATAGCACAAGGTATGGCATCATGTGCTCAGTCTTTATACATGCACGTTATATCTGCTTCTTAAGGATACAGTACACACAGCACATGCACTCTGATCTACATCCTCCCTCTTGATAAAACAAAACATGCAATGTTATGAGTCTATTTGGCATGCAGATATCATTTACAGTTTTGTGTCATGCAATTACACAAATGATATACATATATGCACAGTTAAGTCCATGCTGCCGCTTATTTCACCCTGAGCTTGGATACTCTTTCCATATCATGTGACATAAAACTGGGAACTGGACTTAGCAACTGGAACTGTCTCCATACTTTGATCAGTCTTTGAAGAGTCTGAAACGCCTTCAGGATTGGAATCAGTGATAGTAATACATTCTGGGAAGGAAACAACATTCAATTTGCTCTGAGATTTAGAGTCTGTGTCTTCAAATGATATTGCAATGATAATTCTAGTACAGGGAGTAAATGCCTGTGGTTCCTCCTGTACTCCATACCTTTAGATTCTACAAGGTAGGATCTTCGCTCGGCATAGATGCCTGTAACTTGACTAATGGGGCTGAAACCTTTCACCGTTTGTATTCTAACCTTTCTTTTCTCCTTACGGACAAAGAAATCTGCTTGATTTGTCATAACTAGATTTCTGGATCGAATGCTTTTTGAATAAATGAGTCTTTATGGTTTTGTTGTTCTTAGCTTTAGGTCTTAATAAACTGGAACAAATAGTTGGAACGTTCTAGTTTGCCTGGAAAGAAGTCTTTGAGCAGGTGAGCCAAAAATATCATCACGGAGTATGTTTCTGAGATTAAGCAAATTCAGAAACACATCGGTATTGTCATGCTTGACCTTTCAAGTAATTGCTTTGCACTCTGCACTGCACGTTCAGCTAGACCATTGGACTGCAGATACTCAGGACTGCTAGTAACATGAAAAAAGTCCCATTTTTTTGCAAATTTTTGAAAAAACTAACTAGTACACTGAGTACCATTGTCAGCGATAACTTCATGTGGACTACCAGTAACAGTAAGAGAAACTACTCTACAGTAACAGAAACCTGGTTTAAGGCTCCAGAGAGCACCCCAGCACTACCAAGCTACAACTCTTACCATACATTTCGGCCACAGAACCCGGACCGAAATACAAAAGGCAGGGGAGTATCCATATTCATCAAGGATACCCACACCTCCAGGTTAGTGGTACAGCACGATGCTTCAGAGATCATCCACGTGCAACTAACAATGGGCAAAACTGCAATTCAAATTGTAGCTTGCTACAGAACACCCACCATGTCCCAGGACCCCCATTCCTCATTTCTGGAAACACTGGGAAACATAAAGGTACTACCAAACACCCTAATATTGGGTGATTTCAACTACCCAAACATTAACTGGGAGAACTACTCAAGTACTAACTCCCTTGCCCAACATTTCCTAGAATCTATAAACTCAAACGCCCTGGATCAGCTGGTCAACACCCCCACCAGAGGTGACAACATATTGGACCTGGTCATCACCAACATGGGCGACTGGTGTTCCACACTGGAGGTCAACCCCTCGCTGGTTAGATCTGACCATAAACAAATCACTTTGGATATCCACATTTCGCCCGCACCCCCATACAAGGAAACCACCGTGAAAAACTTTTCAAAAGCAAACTTCACGTTACTTAAGACCAAGGTGGAAAGTTTCAAAGCCCCCATGCTAAAGGATAACGCTGTCCAAGCTGCAAAATCCTTTACTAATGCATTCTACGGGCACCTACAAGAATGCATGGATTGTGCTATCCCAAGCAAAACCAAGACTCACTCCTCCAAGAAAAGGAAACCAGTCTGGTGGACCCCTGCCATAAACAAGCTATACAACAGAAGGAGGAAACTAGTACAGAAAAGAGTAAAATCCTAAGAAGAGAAGACATCCTTTATCAGTATCAGCAAGAAACTACCATCCCTCATAAAACTGTCCAAGGCGAGCTTCGAAAGAAAAATTGCCAAGGACTCCAAAGATAACTACAAGGCATTCTTTAGCTATGTCAAGAATCTAAGTGGCAATGCTCAGATCTGCTCGGAGTTAATGCAGAATGGCACAAAATACACTGAACCAACAGATATTGCCAACATCCTGGCAGACAGGTTCAGTGAAAACTTCACCCCCTCTCACCCCCAAAAGGGCCCATAACCATACCAGAAGAATGTAGTGCCCCAGAAACCACAGACACTCAGGTTAAAACAGCCCTCTCCAAAGCCAAAAACACGCCATCAATGAGACTGGACGGTGTGCCAGGCTGCATCCTACACAAGCTCAAAGACGAACTAACCCCTCACCTAAACACACTGTTCAAACTCAGCCTCTTCAGAGGCTATGTATCCATAGAGTGGCGCACAGCAACAGTTATTCTGCTCCACAAAGGTGGAGCCACAACAGACCCCAGGAACTATCGCCCTATAAGCCTGACTAGCTTGGTCTGCAAGGCTATGGAGCGCATCATCATGGAACTCATTAACAGAGACATTGGGAACCTCCAAACACTGGACCCTACCTAGTTCAGCTTTGTTAAGGGCAGATCATGCCTCCTAAACCTTGTGGGCTTCTTTGAGACAGTTACCAAGGCTATAGACGAGGGAAAGGTGGTACACACAGCATACCTAGACCTCGCAAAAGCCTCCGACACCATTCCCCATTCTGGTATTATAGACAAGCTCACCAGCCTGAACATAAACCCCTATGTCACAAGGTGGGTTCCCAATTGGCTCACGGACAGAACCTGCATGGTGAGAGTTGCGGGAGCTAGGTCTGACTCTAAACTGGTTACAAGTGGCATTACCCAGGGCTCACTCCTATGACCCCTCCTGTTCGGTATATACTTCTCAGAGGTACAGGCAAGCACAGGAGGACTATGGCTGACCAAGTTCGCAGATGACTGCAAACTAGGGGCTATAATTGCTTCTCCGGCTGATACAGACATCCTCCAAAAGGGTCGCACTGAGACGGATACCTGGTGTCAAAATCATGGCCTCAAGCTAAATGCCAAAAAGTAGCAACCACAATTCACTCAGAGCACCCAAATAAGAGCCCAAGTCACACGAAGAAATTTATTCAGGCAGTATAGAACACACAGATTTAACGCTGCTTTTATAACTTGGCGTTTTCGTCAGAAAAAACTTCATCAGATACACTGACGAAAATGCCAAGTTATAAAAGGAGCATTAAATCTGTGTATTCTGTACTGCCTGAATAAATTTCTTCATGTGACTTGGGCTCTTTTTTTGGGTGCTCTGAGTGAATTGCGGTTGTTACATAGCTTAAACTTCACTGCCATCCTTTTTGTGGTTAAAAGCCAAAAAGTGCATAGCCATCCCCTTTGGAAAAAGCAAAGTACACACAAACTACCACATAGGTGGTAGCCCCCTAAATACAGAAAACGTAATAAGGGATCTGGGGACCCAAGTAGATAGTAATCTCTCCTTTGATAATCACATTGCCAAAGTGGTTAGAAAATCCTTCTATGTGGCCCACCTAATCACAAAAGGGTTTCCATCCAGATCAAAAGAGGTCATTGTGCCCCTCTACTCATCACTCATCAGACCCATCATAGAGTACAATGCCCCATTTGGGATGTACCTTACAAGACACCTGCAACAGCTGGAAAGACCACAGAAGTACCTCACCAAGAGGATCACTGGCCTCAAACAGATGCCCTATGCAGCTCGACTGAAGAAACTCCAGTTGTACTCGGTTGCATACTGCCTACTCAGAGGTGATCTCTGCCTGACATACAAGGCCATGTCCAACCCAGAATTGATAGACATGCTCCACCTAAAGAAAACCTTATCCCCTTGAGCCACACGCTCTAGGGATTTAAACCTCACCACAACAACAAATAGGACGTGCTGGAGGGATAGATTCCTGAACCAGAGACTTCCCATGCTTTGGAACAAGATTCCAATCTACATTAGGCAGAGCTCTTCGCTAACACTCTTCAAGAGAAACCTTGACGAGTGGATGGAAAACAGAAAGTTTACCCCGGGGATCACTTCAGTGGCTCTGCTGGACAGAGGCACAGGAAACTAATCTAAGGGGGCGGCGAAAGCCAACACATTCTGGCTAGGCTTACAAATGCCTTTGGGCAGATAGCCTAGTACCTACCTATGAACCATGGACTGAGAAATGATGTTTCAACTTGGTAATAACAGCAGTAGACGTTAGATTAGGTAGTAAGTAGATCTCAAACCAGTTCGAACAAGAGTCTACCAATACTAAGTAGTGTTGATTGTTCCACTCAAAGATATAAGTGGCTACTGTCAACCAAGGTAGTTCAGGGACTGGACTTAGCTGAAGTGGTTGCCTTTGCAGATGTGGCTTAGTATTACTGCATACAGAACAAGAAGAAATTACTTTTTCAATGTCTCTCAGTAATGATGGCCAAAATACTAATTCTCTAGCTCTTCTCTTAGTGGATGATAAACCTGGGTGACCACGATGCAAAATCTGGATATATTCTTGTTGTAAGGAAGCAGGAACAACAATTTTAGGACCTTTGAAAATAATGCCATTTTCCATCAACATTTCATCTTTGTAAGGAAAA
Source organism: Protopterus annectens (assembly GCF_019279795.1). Taxonomy (NCBI): domain Eukaryota; kingdom Metazoa; phylum Chordata; order Ceratodontiformes; family Protopteridae; genus Protopterus; species Protopterus annectens. The sequence continues at coordinate 1,502,503,924 of NC_056739.1, forward strand.
TAGGTTTGCACTTCAGGTGGTACACTGGATTGAGCTTTTGCAAAATTGGATCAGTCCTAGTGTGATCTCTTAATTCATCAAGTCTAGTGGCACAAAAATTATGCACCGCCATCACATCAAAGTCAAAATTCTCTGCACCACGCTATTCTGTCGTATTTCTGGGAGATATGGATTATCAGCCAGATAGAGTAGTTTGCCTTTCATGTAGACCATTTTGAAGTTGTACTTTTGCAATTTGAGTAGCATTCTTTGTAATCTTGCTGGAGCAGAATGCAAAGGCTTTTTTAGAATAGTAACTAGAGGTTCATCGTCAGTTTCTATCTGAACAGCTCGACCATAAATATAATCATAAAGCTTAGAACATGCAAATACTTTTGCCAAAAGTTCCTTCTCGATTTGAGCATACTGCATCTCAGTTTGGGTAAGTGTTCTGGACACATAGGCTACTGGTCTGCCCTCTTGGAGTATAACTGCATCTACACTAAATTCTGAAGCATCACAGAAAGAATGGTTTGTACACATCATAGTATCTTAACGTAAGTGGAGTGGCAATTTTCTGTTTGAGGTCTTTAAATGCCTTCTGGTGATGTTCCAACCATGACCATACAACATTTTTGCTCATTAGCTCCCTTAAAGGTGTGTTCAACTTACTGAAATCTGGTATGAACTTGCCTAAATAGATGACCATGCCTAGGAAAGTTGTAGAGCTTGAACATTGTCTGGTGCTGACATCTCAAGAATGGCTGCTTCCTTGGTTGGAGCTGGACTCAAACCAAGACTGGTAAACAAATGACCTACACATGTATCTTATGGAAGCCTGAATTTACACTTCGGAGGATTGAGCTTCAAATTTGCTTCATGTGCTCTATCTAGAACTCTCTTTAAATTTCTGTCATGCTCCGCTTCACCATTGCCTCCAACCAATAAATCATCTACTATTACAGCACAAGGGTAACCGAAATAATTTGCTCCATTGCACGATGAAAGACTTCACTTGCAGAATTTATTCCAAATGGCATCCTGGGGAATCTGTAACTGCCAAACGGGGTATCAAAAGTAGTTAGTAATGAGGATTTGCAATCAAGCTGCACTTGCCAAAATAAACTCTCTGCATCTAAAACAGAAAAAACAGTGGCATTTGGTATCAAGAGCTGCGACCTCTTCAACTGTGCACATTGGATGATGCAGTCTCTTCATTGCTTTGTTCAGATCTCTTGGGTCAATACATAGTCTGATTTCATCTCAGCCTTTTTTGTGAGCTGCCACTATAGACACCCATTCAGTTGGTTCTGTAACTGGACAAATTACACCTTGTTATAACATTGTATCCAACTGAGCCTTGACTTTATTCTGCATAGTTACTGGAATTATTCTTGCTGGTCTAACCACTGGAGTGACCTCTGGGTCTAACGTTATAGAATACGCCACTGGAAGTTTGTCCAACCTGTCATTGAAAACATCAGCACACTCTTGAGAAATTAGCTTCAGAAAAATTATCACTAGAAGATGCACTTATGTGATGAAGTTCTTTTGTAAAAGAAAGCAGATTCATTCTCAAAATATCTTTGAGACCCAATAAAGACAGCACTGGCCTTCAGACTACATAGAATAACAAGTTGTAACAGCTCTTGGCCAAATAACCTGAAAGCATCACTGAACTTCTATTTGAATTTCTTCACCTCCATAAGCAACAAGTTTTGCACTACTGGTTACATTGAAATGCTCATTAGCTCTCACTCTAGCAAAGGTGTCTGCCGATATAACACTACACTTCAAACCAGTGTCTACTTTAAGCTCTGTGAATTTACCATTTATCTGGACAGTACAAAATACTTTGCTCTTTGCCAGTAAATTCACTGCATCAACTCTTTCACCAAGCACTGATACACCCTCTACATAGAAAGCTGACTGTTGTGTCTCTACTTGATCATCTTGCTTTTTTCTGTTACCTTTCTTTGCAGCTGTGTGGGTTTTACTTGATCTGCAAAACTTTTGAAAATGGTTCCATTTTTTTACTCTTGTGGCACTGCTGACCAAATGCTAAACATCTCTCCCTTTTAGACTCATGATTTGCACCACAATTGTGACAGTTAACAATAAAGCTGGACTTGGGTTTTGCTGATTCACGCTTGTACTGCACTGAGGATGCTCCTTTAACTGCACTAGCATCAGAACTTGCTGGAAAGCTACGTGGTTTTCCTGGTGAGCTAGCAGGGGCTGTGGCTACCATGTGCATAGGCCTACTTCTGTTTGCCATGTGTTGCATAACATCTACATTTGCTCTGGAGCTTGCTGAAACCATGCTCTTGTCACTCGCAAGCATACTTGTGTGTTTTTCTGTCACTTCATGTATCTGATAAATCTCTATGGCTTTACTCAAAGTTAAATCACTGTCACGGAACAAGATCTTTCTCACAGCAGCACTATTAATACCACACACAAGCCTGTCCTTTAACTCATCTTCTAAGTCACCAAACCGACATATTTTAGCTTTGTTTCTCAAGTCAGTTATGTAAGCTGCAAAATTTCCCCTGGTTTCTGATCTCTTGTGTAAAACAAATGCCTCTGTACTGCAATATTTGTCTGGGGGTTACACATTTCTCTGAATTTGCACTTCAAACACTCAGGGTCTTCCCTTGATTCAGCCTGTACAACAATATGATGGTTTTCACCCTCTCCCTCACATACTGCTGGTGCATACACAAATGAACGCTTGCTCTCTCTATGGCCTCTGACCCAGCTAGGTTTAACAAAATGAATGCCTTGGTGCATACATCTTTATCTAAATAAGCTACTTGTATAAAAGTAATGTACTCTTGCTCAAATATCCTCCAATTCTCTGCAATATTCTGACCAAATACAAGCGGTAAGGGCTTTCAAAATCTGTCTGCCATATTAACACATACCAGTGAAGGGTTTTGCAAATAAGCACAAACACATACACACATACATATGCCAGTATTTGTGACTTTGTGCCTCTGAAATTATGTTTTTGGGCTTTACTGTGAAGCAACTCTTTTGGGCACTGTAACACCTTTGAAACAATTTATTGCAAGAAATCACCTCTTATCAGTATGAGAACCGTATCAAACAACTGCACAATGCAAGTCTCTATGCAACTGGACTTTGTGAAATAAGCCTGTAGGGCACTGTGATACTTTTGAAATTATTATCTTGCTAAAGTAACTTATAATTTTAAGAAGCATTTCAAACATCACGATGCAAATGAACTGGGCAGAAGAAGCTCAGAGTCAATAACATTTCAAAGTAATTGCATTTTGCAAATAAACTATACACAGCACACTCTCCTCCCCACAATGGTGGTACCTTGCTAGGCAACTCTTTACAGTGCAAGAAACACACTGTAATGGCGGCACTTTGCGAATAAACACACCCAGCACAAGAAACTTTTCGAAATGGCTATACTTTGACTGTACTTCATGAAATAGTTGCACTTTACATAAAATTCTCCGGAATACATACACAGTAATAAGCACACACTGTAAGCACTTTTACACACTTTGAGATACTTCAAATAATTTTAGTTATGCCCCTAATACAATACAAAGTTGTAGTTATGCCCAAACACAGCACTTTGCTTAAAAGCATAGTCACCTTGCTTTATTTATGCCCAATGTGCCCTTTTTGCTCTTATTATATTTGTTGTGCTTGTTTAATCTGTTTTCATTCCCACTGTATTTTCTTGTGCTCATTTTACTCTAAACATGCCCATTTTGCCGTTAAACATGCTCTTTTTACTTTAAACATGCTCGTTTTACTTTTCTGATAATCGTTTTGTTAAATATCGATGCTTTAACATTTACTTTAGTTAAGAAACCTTTTGTGCCTCCTGCTTGTTTAATAATACAGTTTCTGCCCTTGTAATGCTCCGTTTTACCTTTTCTTTTGAAAGTAGTAGTTCATGCATTTTCTCATTACCTTTGATTCTTTTCTGGCCCTTTTTCGTGCGCATTTCTCTTAATTTACCTTCACTGACTTCTCTGCACCTCATAGCTCCAAATCTTTATTCTTTGTGATCCCGATTCTGACACCATGTCGCTCTCCTATCTTGGATACAATAGGCACTAGGTATGACACACGCTCAGTCTTTATACATGCACATTACGTCTTTGACATGCTTCTTAAGGATACAGTACACACAGCACTTGCACTCTGATCTACACACACAATCACAGTACCAATTAAAATTCATTTGTCCAAATAGTGACAAAAAATATATGCCCTTAAATCAAACAGACACATCTCAAAACAGCAAAAATTTGAATTTACTTAGAGATTCCCTTATCATAAATGAAAAAAAAATTGCTACAAAAATAAGTAATTTGCATAAAATCGCAATTTAACAATAAAAATGGCAATATTAGTGTTCAATCAGAAGTAAATATCATAAGAACGAAGAAAAAAGTGAAACAAAATGCAACATTTACCTGTTGAACTTCGAAATGATGCAGATAAACAGAAACAACAGGCCTTGCACGAGGCATTCCCTAGTGTTCAATTGATACCACAAAACTTAAGTTTCTAAGTACATAAAACACTTTAGAAAAGCCCCATAACTGCATAATGCTAGTATTAAGTATACAAATAACACAACAGTAAGTTCGAATTCCCAGAGGAATTAGCAGCAGTTGTAAACAGCAATAACATTAAAATTAAAAGTTAACATATATACTTGTGTACATTTGCGTGTGTATGTGTATATTAAACAGGAAGAGAAGTTCACAAAGTGTTCTTATCTGAGTACAGAAGTTGTAACCCACTAATGCAGGCTGCTGAAGAGATTCAATGTGCGAGTCCTACAAATGTCACTAAAATACTGCATAATTTACTTTCTGTGACTGGAGTTACACTACCCCTGACAAAGGGGCTTAGCCAGTCCCCTATCACAGAGAGTCACATGATGGGATTCTGAGCTCTGCAAAGCTCCCAGTGTGAGTTTGTGCATGCAAAGAACCCACATGCTACTGAGTCAGTCTGAATGATGAAAACTGACCTATTAATGCATTTACCTAAATGGGTATAAAGAGTCAGGCATAGGTGGCTTTATCTTCTGGGTTCTACTGTGGGGTATACATGGGTGAATTTATAGATTCTATCATATAATAGTAGAATTACTGTCTATCTGACATCTCTAAGGAAGAAGGAGTTGGTTATCTAACAAGTTGATGTTCTGAGGGTAAAGGTAACTAACAGGTGGTTTGACTAAACTAATGAAAATGCGGGTAGAGAACATGCCAGAGCATACTTTGTGAAAACTAGCTCCAGAATATTGCCTCCACTTTTGGATTATGGGCAATTTAATCTATGGAGTTTCACTGGCCCAATCTAATATCCTACTTTAAAGGTGTAGGTACTCCAACTGTCCTTCTATATATTAAATTCACCAATGATTAAGGGTCCATTATTTACAGGAATCTTTTCAGGAAACATTCATGATCTTGTGAGGTCATGGAAAAGAATCAATAACAAGCTATGACTTGAAAATCTGACTTTTCCAGTATGGGTTCTAGTTACAAGACTTCACTGGGGGTCTCTGGGTATCACTTTGGAAGGGATCATATATCTCTGACAAACACTGAGGCTCCTCCTTGGATACAAGTAGATTTAAAGGCATGACATGTACAGAACCCTGGCATGGAAGGGGCGCTAATTACAGTTAAAAATCTCAGTGACTACACAAACATGGATACGTTCATGATACAAACTTTCCTCTAGATCAGGCAGTTTACTGTTAATTCTTCTGGAAATTTGGAAGGCCCATCTTAATGTTGCCCAATTTATGATTTGGTTTGTTGGTAAGGTTGGCATATTCATTAGATGAACTCTGCCCAAAAAAAGGCACAATGCTGAAGGCAAAGGCTTTGCACTGTATGTTAAAACCCTTGAACAAGAGGTGTAGACCTTCCTTTACAAAGCCAGTTAGAGTGAGAATCAACTCATCCCAGGAACAGACATACTGGATCCCCTGGAATGACATCAGTTACTTATCCAATTATTGAATCCAATTATCCTTTCCTTGAATCTAAGCATCATTCTTGTTGAAGGGAGGATACTACAGAAAACCAGAGTCTTACCCTTGACAAAAGCCAAAGTAGCAAGTTCCGGCAAGTCCTTCTACATGTCCTTCATGAGTTTTTGTGGTAGAATGGCATAACTGTAGTTTTTATGGGAGTGAACATAGACAGACTTACTGGTTCCCTAGTGGCAGCTAACTGCAAGCTTGCCCTTGTTATCTAACAACAGAGTCATCAATTTCTAGGATGTTACCGGAAGTTGGTTTATTCCTGTTAGACAATGGAGTGGTATGATGTTGGTGACATTTTGATGAAGGGGTACAATTAGTAGGTGTGTTTGGGGGGCTTCAAAATTCAGGGGACTTTGGTAGAAATATCTTTTCACAGCATCAGCATATGACAGTTTAGTGTTACCAGAATGAGAATGTTATCTTTGTATTTGTATGGGTGTTGGTATGGCAGTGTTATGCTCACTGTATGCCATAGATTTAGACAGGGCTGTCTCCAAGTTAGCTATATCTTGGCAAATCAGTTAGGTTAAGTAAGAGTTCATTTTCACTGAGCATGAAGCAATTCTTACACTGCCTTAGGAATTCAAGTGCTAGAAAGTTAGCAATAGAAGGGGAAGTATGGACTTGGAAGAGGAAAGGGCAGAGGGAGGGAGATTAAACAGAATAGCAATACACAGACTTGTGTGGCTAGTAGCAGGTCAGTGAGAATCAGTGCAAATAAATGAAACTCTGATTAGACTAGTGCCAGGTACCAGTAAGATGAATGAAGAAGGACTTTTGCAGTAATGACTTAGGAGGAACTTCACTTGTGCTCAGCATCCGCTATCCAGCTAAAATTACAGTGATGGTATGCTTAGCACAGCTTTGAGCAGTTGTTTTCAATAAACAGCAAACAGTAAAAACTACAACTCCAGTTAGTGTTCAATTATCCACATGTATCAATTGATGTTCATCGTGTGACACTGCTGCAGTCATTACACTTGGGTTATCCTGCCGTCAGGCGGTTCCCCAGCCGGCCTGAGTTTCAAAGTCTTGGTCCAACGTCGGTTGCTGTCGCCTCCTTCATGACGTCAGTGTGACAGGGGTATATAAGATGCAGCCGACGCCATTTTCTTCAGTCTTTCTTGCCACGTGGTGCCCGAAGCAAAAGCAGTTCGCAAGTGCGGGTCGGCCTACTCCTGAGATTTTCATTCCGAATCCAGAACCAAAGTCTTCTACAAAGCTAAGTACCCCGTTGGGGAAACTTTTTCTTGCCTCAGACCGATGTCAGTAAAAGTTAATAACTGTATTTCTTGTGGGAAGCAAATACCTCATAAGAATTTCCATTCTTATTGTTTCCCATGCCTAGACCCAGACCACGACGTTACTGGTTGTCGGTTTTGTGCTAGGTTTAATAAGCGCACTATTAAACGTCGGTTTGATTTTGCCCGACATTACTTTGGCAGAAAATTTAATTATACCATGCCGTCGGAACTTCCGACGACCGGTATTCATAAAAAGCGCAAAGACAAGGACAGGCATCCGAGGCCCAAAACTGACGATGAGGCCTCTTCTAGGCCAGTCACCGGTTCTCCGGTTTTCAGTGAGGCACCTTCGCAGCCCCTGACGACCGCTTCTGCAGAACCACAGGCCGCCCCCGACCCCCACATGGAGATGGCTGGGCCTTAGGACGCACTAGCTTTTCAGCAGACCAAAACCGATCCTGCAGAGGGATCCGGAGTACCTGAGCTACCTGCAGCTTCAGAGGGTGTCTTCAGACCTACTCAGCTAAGCATTAAACCCTCTTCTAAGTCAAAGCCTCTTTTAAAAACTAAGAAACAAAAAATGCTTCCAGATTCAGATCCTCCAAATTTTAAAGAAATGCAGGATTTATTGCATGCCGCTGAACAAGTGGGAAAGCATACTTTGCAATGTGGTTTTGATTCTTTAGAGGCCTCATGCAGAGCAGCAGTTACAGGCTCTGTCATTAGAAGACATGCATGGTTAAAAGAACATACGTTACCAGATTATGTTAAAGCTAAATTACTGGATGCACCTTTACAGCAGGATGTTTTATTTGGAGTTAAGGCAGAAGAGGTATTAAAGAAAATGGGAGGATAAGGCAAAATCTATGCAAACAGTGAAGGATTTCTTACAGGTTCAGCCTCCTCGATTTAGTAGAAACTGGCCAACAAAGAATTGGTCATTTCCAGTTAATGACAGACCTCAAAGGGGCAGATACAGATGACCAAGAGGTAGAGGTCAACCACAAGGTCCTTACAGGCTTCGACAATGGGGTGCATCAGGCCAGAAAGAAGGGGAAGACAGGCACCAATCATATAAAAAACAGCCCCAATGACTTCCCACTCCAGCTGCCAAACAACTCACTCTTGGGCAGCCCCTTTGGGAGGAAAACTGGCACTTTTTTAAAACAATTGGCATATGATCACCCAAGACAAATGGGTTCTCAATATTATTTAAAAAGGTTACAGGTTCCACTTTCACACTCTGCCAAGATTAAAAGGAATGCCAAATCTGCCACTAAATCAATGGGCAGAGGTCCAAAAACAAATTATGACACTCATGAACATGGGAGCTATTCAAAAGGTACCAACACAGGAACAAGGGTAAGGATTTTACTCAAGACTCTCTGGTTCCCAGAACAGAGAAAGCCTGGAGGCCCATTCTGGATCTTTCTTCACTAAACACTTACCTGGATGTTCCGAAATTCAAAATGTTGACATTACAGCAGCTTCTTCCCATGCTGGGCAAGCAAGCTTGGCTCGTGACTTTGGACCTCAAGGAGGCATACCTTCATGTCCCTATCAGGCAAAACTGCAGAAGATACCTCAGGTTCTTAGCTGGTCCAATGCACTATCAATTCTCTGCACTGCCCTTCAGATTATCTACTGCGCCCAGGGTCTTCACAAAGTGCCTGGCACCAGTAATTGCATTTTGCAGACAGAAAGGAATTCAAATTTACCCATACCTAGACGACTGCCTGATTCAAGCAGAGAGCAAGGACATTCTTCTACAACAACTGGCGTTTGTAAAAAAGTTAAGTTGCCTGGGGTACACAGTAAACGAAAAGAAATCAAAACTAGTGCCCTCACAAGAGATAATATTCCTGGGTGCCAGCTTGAACACAATGTCCCAGATGGCTTATCTCACACCAGACAAGCAAGGACAACTGACATAATACTTTCAATCGATGGCAACAAAGACCCAACTCCCTGCAAGAAAAATTCTGCAGGCCTTGGGCTTCATGGCATCTTGCATACTACTAATTCCATATGCCAGACTGCATATGAGGAAACTACAATGGTACCTGAAGAATGTATGGTATCAACACTGTCAAAGTTTGGAAACAGTTATACCACAAATACCTTGCCTTCAACAGGAGTATATGCTTTTCCACCACTGCCTCTTCTTCCAAAGGTACTCATAAAAGCCAGGCAAGAAGAGCCAAAAATGATCCTGATTGCACCAGAGTGGCCACGCCAGCACTGGTACCCAATCTTAAAAAACTTAGCAGAAGGACCACCCTGGATTTTGCCTCAAACACCACATCTGCTGTCGCAGCACAACAATCAGTTACTCCACAGCCAGCTAAAAACACTAAACCTAACTGCATGGAAGATTCCCTAGCCACGCAAGCAATGCCTCTCTCCAAAGCAGTTATGGATGTCATTCTGGAGGCCAGAAGACCTAGCACCAGGAAAGCCTACTCGGATAAATGGAAGAGATTCTGTGCCTGGAACCAGGCTCACAGCCTTGATCCTCTTGTGCCAAACATTCCTCAGATACTACAATATTTGACTGAGATGCTGGACAAAGGCCTCTCCTTTTCATCCATCAAGATCCACGCCTCTGCCATCTCTGCACATTACAACACGGATCCACCAATTTTCTCTAATCCTTTGCTAAAACAGTACCTCAGAGGGGCTAAAAACATAAGACTGCCCCGTAGAGCACCTACTCCAACTTGGGACCTCAACTTTGTTTTGGAAAAACTAACTTTACCTCCTTTTGAACCAGCTAGCACAGCAGAATTAAAATACATTTCTTGGAAAACTGCTCTGCTCCTGGCAAGTTTCAGAATTACAGGCACTAATGGCAGTGGAACCTTTCCTCATTTTCCACCAGGACAGGTTGTCCTTAAGAACTAACCCTACGTTTATGCCGAAGGTGGTTTCAAGTATGTCTCTAAACCAAACCATTCACTTACCTACTTTTTATCCAAAACCACAGAATAAAGGGGAAAGACTACTGCATTCATTGGACATTCACAGGCAGTTAAGCTTCTACTTGGACAAAACTAAAGCTTTCAGAAAATCTGAGCAATTATTGGTAGCATATGCTGCAGCAGCACAGGGAAAAGTTATTTCAAAACAGACTATTTCCAAATGGATAGGACATTGCATACATTTCTGCTATACGCACCATGGAAAACCTGTGCCTAACAGCATTAGATCTCACTCCACCAGGGCAATAGCCACTTCAACTGCCTACCTCAGAGGAGTACCTACCAAGGATATTTTGGAAGCAGCAACATGGAGTTCTGTGTATACCTTCACCGAGCATTACCATCTGCCTCTATACTCTAAATCCAGAGCTGGCTTCACCTCTGCAGTGCTGCAGGGCCTTATAGCCACCCCTAATGCCTTATAGAATCAACCACCCTACCTCAGCTTTGGGATTCTACCCAAGTGTAATGACTGCAGCAGTGTAACACGATGAACATAGTACAGTTTTGTACCTACCATAAATGTAGATGTTCGAGTGTAGACACTGCTGCAGTCCAGGTTACCCTCCCTCCTTCACCTCTTACTGGCTAGTACGTACCTAGTTCCTCTACCTTTTACTACATATGGGGAGTATTTGCTGGTAGCTGAAAGCATGTTGTTTGCATTTCTTATGTATGTTTTATTAGCAATTTGAATTGCCTACCTATTTGGGGGCACCTGACATCTGGGGCAAGAAAAACTGAAGAAAATGGCGCCGGCTGCATCTTATATACCCCTGTCACACTGACGTAAGGGAGGAGGTGACAGCAACCGACGCCGGACCAAGACTTTGGAACTCAGGCCAGCTGGGGAACCGCCTGACGGCAGGATAACCCAAGTGTAATGACTGCAGCAGTGTCTACACTCGAACATCTACATTTATGGTAGGTACAAAACTGTACTATATAATTTCACTGCAAGAATTACTGCAGTCTCAAAATGGCTCCCACACCAGGACAGAAACAGGTGAAGTGAAACTAGTTCAAGCGGTGATTTACATGAAAAAAGCAAACAAAAACTGGTGGAATTTGGGCAGAAGCAGCAAAACTAATTTATGTGCAGTGGAAAAATGTTGAGCTTGCTGTGTATGTCTTGTTTTATCGTTCCTGCAAGGGATGTGTTTCTGTTAATAACATTTTGTGCAGTCTGGTGTCTGCCAATACGAAGGAAAAGACAAAACTGTTAAAATATTCCATTCTTCCAAGTTTGAGAGATCTCAGAGTTGGTACATATGTACACCTTATTGTATATTATGAACAGTTTCTGTGTATGCTGCATTTTCATCCAACTGTGATGTCCCATTACCTTTGTTTTTCCACAATCTGTCTGTTAATCAGCTATCCCATGATTATGTGTACCGGTCATGCATGTTATTACTGTCAAATTGAGGTATGGGTGGCTGCTGTTTTAGACAAGAGCTATTAGTTGTGGCTTCAGCGTGCTGTGGCCAGTACTTTTGCAATGTTTATGCAGACACTACATGGTGGGGCTATTATGTCACAGCTGGGAGGTGAACTTATTTGTGCGCATCCATCTTTAGATCCTACTGTGCATACATTGTGTGACACTATATATGGCTGCATACACATTCATCAAGATTACCCTGTCATATTGTTAATTATTTGTGGCCAGAGGTGATATTCAGCATTATTTTAGCCATGTCCATGACACATAATTATGCCTTACTCTGCAGAACACTATATCTGTCAATGGGGCTGTTCCTGTAATCCAACATGTCATTTCATGTGCATACCCCTTTGCAATGTTGTGACCTCTAATGTTGTTTTTGTCCATTTTGCGGGTCATGAAATAATTTGCATGTCGTGTGCATTGGGGTTATGTCTGGGAATGCTAACAAATGTAACTTACGATTTGAACACACCTGTGCATGTTTTCATATGAAATCATTGGTGATTTGTTTTGGACATACAGTCACTGCTTGATACAATCCTTCCAAGTCACTACTGTTCATGGTTTGCTCATTTACCCTCCCTGTCCCATCATCTGTCATTGATTTTCCTCAAGTCTCTATCATACAAGCTATGCCCTCCCTTTTGTCCAATATTTCATTTGTGCATCTTTGCCTTACTATTTGCTACTTACCCCTATTTTTCTGTGATTACCTTACCCATCCATTCTCATTATGAAAAATGAGGAATAATAGCACCAAAAATATACCCTTCCTATATTGACTACTGCCCTGAGACATTCCGCCCAGAGAAGGCTTTTGTATTTACCACTACTTTATACACAGCCCTCTTTCCTATTATAATGTATAGGTATATAACCTTAAGGTGAGTGAGCCAACTGAAGTGATTGGAAGAATTGTGTACTGTACAGCTTTCAAAAGAGTTCTGATGGCATACAGATCTTAAGGAGGTTAAGTCTGCTGTGTCTGTGTTATCTACTTAGCCTCTTGATGTGACACAGTGTCAGAGACTGTTGAACTATGTGACAAAAATAAAGAAACGTGTCTGCAAAAGTATAAAATATATTTGTTTTATGAGTTTTTGTGTTTGGTACTTCTTAATGGAAATATGACACAGCTGCACCTTTCTGGAAATCTTTCACTAGAAGTGTAGATCAGTATGTATGTATACCTTTAAGAAGCTTTCTGTGGGCTTGCACATGTGTATAAATACTGAGCACATGCTAGCTAGACTGCCATTTCGTAGAGAGCTGTACAGATGTAAGCATGCATGCATGTAAAGGTCTGTCAGTTAATCAGTTTGTTTATATTTTATGTAGCTGCTATCCATCCTGATGTGTTTCTATATAATAAAGCAAATAAACAAACTACTTTGCCTGTTCGTCTTGAATCATTACATAGGACAAGTGACATGGTGTCAGAATGGGATCCAGAATCAAGACCAAGAGGCACTCAGATAATGTTGGAGGAATACAGAGGAACGGATCATCCCTACTGCGCTCACAACTCACAAAAAAGGTCAGAAACAAATTCTAGGTACTAAAACTTGCTTAAATGATTTCTTACTCAAAGAATATAAAATGAAGCACTCAGAATGCTCAAAACGAATTTCTAGTTAAACGAAATGTCCAAAACTGTGACATATTGATAAAAATATTCAAAATAGTTACGAAAATGTTTGAAACAATGTCCAAATCACATAAAATATATTAAATAAGGAATACGACCGCATTTTTTTTTGTTTTGCTATGTGCTACTTTTTTGCATTAATTAAAGCTATTCAAGATATCCAAATCATACAAAGTGGTCAAAAGTTTGTGCAGTATTACAATACAGTTATTTCGCAAAATACAGCCATTTCAAAGCATATTTCGCAAAGTACAGTATAATACAGCCATTTCGAAAAATAATTTGCAAACTACAGTATTTCAAAGAGTTTATTATACATCTGAATGTCATTACAAGTGCCTGGTGTGTGTTATATAATTACAAAGGCCATATTTGTAGTGTGTTTAAGCATACTTTTTTTGGCATGGTTGAAGAATTTCGAAAACCAGCTCCACTTGTATTTGATAATAATATTGCAAAGAACTGGAGAGTGTTTGAGCAAGAGTACGATATTTTCATACAAGCTGCATTTTCTGACAAAGAAGCACGAAAAAAGGCATTTATTCTGCTTAATTTAGCTGGTTCAGAAGCCACAGAAAGAGAGCGTTCATTTGTGTATGCACCTGCTGTGTTTGCAGGGGAGGGGGAACCGCCATATAATGGTACCGGCCGAATCAAGGGAAGACCCTGAGTGCTTAAAACAGAAATTTAAAGAAATGTGTAAACCCCAAACGAATATTACAATGGAACGGCACTTATTTTACACAAGAGATCAAAAGCCTGGGGAAACTTTTGCAATATATATAACTGACTTGAGAAACAAAGTTAAAATGTGCAGATTTGGTTATTGTAAGGGATGAGATGAGAAAGGACAGATGTGTGTGGTATTAAAGATGATGCTGTGAGAAAGACTGCATCGTGACAGTGATTTAACTTTGAATAAGGCCACTGAGATTTGTCAAATATATGAGCTCACAGAGAAGCACACAAATATGCTTACAAATGAGAAATGCATGCTTCCAGTATCTTCTAAAGCTAATGCTGATAATATGCAGCATGTGATTAAAAGAAAAGTACAGTTTTGTACCTACCATAAATGTAGATGATCTTTTCTTGCCCCGGTCAGAATACCCTAAAAGATAAGGCCAGTCCGAATACTAAAAAGATAAGGCCAAACCAAAAACACCAAACACTCCTGTACCAAATGTAACAATATATAATACATATATACAACAAAAAGCCCACCCACCACCCACCCCTAAAACACAGGGGAAGGAGGGGAGTAAATTGGACTGCAGCAATGTGGATCAACATCTACATTTATGGTAGGTACAAAACTGTACTATGTTCTTCATCTCACATTGCTGCAGTCAGGCTGGCAAATCATAAAGCTGAAAACCAGCCCTAGATTTAGAGTAGAGAGGAAGGTGGTAATGCTTAGAGAAAGTATGCACTGAACTCTAAGTAGCTGCCTCCAAAATATCCTTAGTTGCCCCCTTAGAAATTGCTGTTGAAGTGGCAGTAGCCTAGTGGAATGAGGCCTAATCCCAGCTGGAATCTCCTTGCCATGATGGGAATAACAAAATGCAATGCAAAACCCAATCCACTTAGAAATAGTTTGTTTTGACACAGGCTTGCCCTGAGAACTCAAAGCAAAAGAAACAAACAACTGCTAAGACTGCCTAAAATCCTTAGTCCTGCTTAAATAATAAACTGCCTGTGTACATCTAAAGAGTGCAAAATCTTTTCCCCTTATTTTGGGGATCTGCATAAAAAGTAGGCAAATGAATAGTTTGGTTTAAAGCCACACTAGAGACCACCTTAGGCATAAAGGAAGGATTAGTGCGTAATGATACCCTATCCTTATGGAAAATCAAAAGGCTCAACCGCCATAAGGGCCTGCAATTCAGAAACCCTTCTTGCAGAAGTAATGGCCAACAAAAAGCAGTCATGACAAGTAAGTATTTTAATTCAGCAGTAGTCAAGAGCTTCCATGACAAGTATTTCAATTCAGCAGTAGCCGCGGGCTCAAAAGGTTGTAGAGTAAGTTTCTCCAACACAAAATTGAGGTCCCAAGCAGTCTTATATTCTTTGCCCTCTAAGAAATTGCTTGAACAAAGGATGAGAAAACAATGGTGGGTCACAATCATAGTGAGCTGAAATTGCTGCAGCATGAATCTTAATGGAAGAGAAAGACAAACCTTTGTCCAATAACTCAGTAAGATATTGAAGAGCCACACTCAAATTAGGCTCAGAAACCTCCAAATCCTTTGCTGCACTCCAAAATAAAAATCTCTTCCATTTTCTTTCCTTGTACTAGGTCTTCTGGCTTCCATAATCACATTCAAAACCTGTTGAGGAAGTTGAGACCTGCTGTGGTTCAAAACAGAATATGCCAGGCTGTTAGATGAAGAGAGTGAAGCTTGACATTGAGTAGATGACCGTCCCTCTGAGACAATAGGTGTGGAATCAAAGGTAAAGGCCATGGAGACTTCCTTACCAGACTCCTCAGTAATGGGTACCAGTGTTGCCGAGGCCAATCTGGAGCTATTAAAATCATCCTTGGCTTGTCTTGTCTGACCTTTAGGAGTACCTTTGGGAGGAGAGGCAGAGGTGGAAAGGCATACACATGAAGATTTTTCCAACTGAAAGAAAGAGCATCCACTTTCCAAGCTGTGTGATGAAACCTGCAAAACTTTGGCAGCTGGTGGTTTAGTGGAGAAGCTTAACAGATCTATGTCTGGAGTTCCCCATGACACTGTCAATTTCGAAATACATGAAGATCCAGTTTCCACTCGTGGGGATCCATGATTTGCCTGCTTAACACATCTGCTAAGGAGTTCTGTGCTCGGCAGAAACCTTGCCTGAAGATTTAGTTGCAAGCTGAGCGCAGTCTCCCACAAAATCATTGCTTGCCTGCATAGAGGATAAGAATGTGTTCCCCTTGTTTGTTGATGTACCACATGACAGTTGTGTTGTCTGTTAGAATCAACACCTGCCCTGGAAGAAGTAACTCCTTGAAAGCCATTAATGCAAACTGGACTGCTAACATCTCCTTCATGTTGATATGTAGATGCTGTAGTCTGGCAGGCCACTTGTCCTGTATCCACTTTCCATTCAGATGAGCTCCCCAAGCTATGTCTGAGGCATCTGTCGTTAGAATCTGACTCGCCTCTGGCCGGGTCACAGAGAGTCCCTTATTTAGGTGACATTCCTGAGCCCACCACAAAATTCCTTTTGAATGCAAGGTATTATTTGAATGACAGTGTCCAAATCCTGGCAGTGCTGTGTCCATACATTTTTGAGATACCATTGCAGCTTCCTCATATGCAGTTTGGCATTGGGAAGCACCAGAATACAAGATGCCATGAACCCTAAGGCTTGAAGGACTGTCCTTGCAGTCAGCCCGGACTGAAGAGATAGTTGATGGAAGTAAAGGAAAGATTCTTTTGTTTGTCGGCCATCTGGGTTGCTGTATTCAGTCTCACACCCAGAAAGCACATGTCTTGAGAGGGTACTAGACTGGACTTTATTTCGTTCACAGAATACCCCAGGCATCTTAGCACTGCTATCACATACTCCAAATGCTGAAAAGGGTCTTCCTTTTCTTGAGCCAGAATCAGGCAGTCGTCCAAGTAAGGATAGATTTGTATTCCTTTTAGCCTGAAGTAAGCTATCACTGGAGCCAGAACTTTGTGAATACAGTAGATAAGCCAAAGGGCAATGCAGAGAACTGATAATGGGAATTCCCAGCTCGAAAACGCAGATACTTCCTGCAACTCAGTCTGATAGGCACATGAAGGTAAGCCTCCTTGAGATCTAAAGTTACCATCCAGTGATCTTTTCCCAGCAGAGATAAAAGCTGTTGTAACGTCAACATTTTGAACTTGGGAATGTCCAGATAAGTGTTGAGGATAGATAAATCCAAAATTGGTCTCCACGTGTTCCCCTTTTTTGGTACTAGGAACAGGCGAGAATAAAATCCTAGGCCCCTTTCTGGCACAGGAACTGGCTGAATGGCCCCTATTTGGAGTAACAGAGAAATTTGTGAGCCTCTCTTCTTTGTAGAGGAGGAATGTCTGGCATGCCTTTGAAAGGAGGCAAGGTATGGAAATAAAACCTGTAACCGTGGTGAATGATATCCAATACCCATCTGTCTTGGGTAATTAAACTCCAATTTCTTTGAAAAGCGCCAGCCTTCCCCCCAAAGGTGCTGCCAGGGCGAGAAGGTTCTGGCAGCTGAAAAGGCAGGTCATTGGGTTTGTTTACGAAAGGACTGACCCCTGCCCTCACCAGAAGACTGAGCAGGTGAACTCCCTGTTCTAGGCCTAAAAGAACCTTGAGCTCTGCCCCTACCACGTCTAGACCTACCCCTAGACTGGGAATCATAAGAAGGATATGTCCACCCCTTAGTAGGCCAATTTCTACTAAACTGGAGGCTGAACCTGCAAAAAATCTTTAACAGTCTGCATAGACTTAGCCTTGTCCTCCATTTTCTTTAAAACTGCTTCCACAGGCGAACCAAACAACACATCAGATTGTAACGGAGCATCTAAAATCCTTGTCTTAACATGCTCAGCCAAATTCTGATCCCTCAGCCAGGCGTGCCTGCGAAGAACAGAACCAGTGGCAGCCACCGAAGAGGCCTGTACAGCATCAAAACCACATTGCAAAGAATGCTTACCCACCTGTTCAGAAACATGAACTAAATCCTGCAATTCTTTACACTCAATACCTTCAGAGCATCCACCTTAGACTTCAATTGTGAAAGGAGATAATTTTGGTATTTTAACATGTGGAACTGGCAATTCAAAGCCCTCATGGCTAAAGTGGAAGAAGTATACACTTTCTTTCCCCATCTATCCAAAGCCCTTGCCTCTTTATCAGGAGGAACAGGATTTTTAACAACAGAAGCCTTAACACCTTTAGGCCCCTGAGAAACAGTTTCTGGGTCTGCCCTAGGACTCTTAAAAGATACTTATGAGCTTCAGGCACCCTATAATACCTATCCGGTTTAACTGGGGCAGGAGGCAAAGAATCAGGGTTCAGGGAAGCCTCTGCAAAAACATCTTCCACCACATCCAGAACAGGAGGTATAGCCAAAGGCCTATGCTGGGGTAGAAACAAAAATTCCCTAAGCCTTTTCCTGGAATCAGAGAAATCTTGACCTTCCCATTTAAAATGCTCCCTCATGGAATGAAGAGTCTCTGAAAAGAAAAATCCTCAGGAGGAGAGAAAAGGGTAGAATCATCTACATCAGAATCAGAATAAGGAGGATACTCCTGTAAGTCTTCAGCCAAGACTCAGAAGCCTCGAACACTGCTCAAAATCTCAAGCTCAGGTTCCACCCTAGGCCTCTTATCAGGAGGGCATAGAACCTCTAATCATAGTAATCAAATCTTCTGCCATTTTAAGCATATGTTTCTTAGGCAGAGACCCTGAAGAACTAGGAGAGACACCCACTGAAGTTAAACCTGGCCTGCCTCTCAAGAAGCCTTGGAAACAGAAGGGAGGGCCTAACCACCTTAGGAAGGGAGGGAGAACAGCTACCTGAGAAGCCCCTCAGCCTGGCCTACCTCCTGAGAGGACACATCTTGTAACAGTAAAGTCTCTCCCTGAGACTCCAAAGAAACTTCTGGCAGAACCTCCGGCTCCACCGAGCCCTCTAAAGAACAGACGTCCGGGACAGACGGTTCTTCCAACCTAGGCTTTGCTGCTTTGTCCTTGCGCTTTTTTAGATAGCGGGCGCCGGAGCATCCAACGGCATTTTATAATTACAACGCTTCCCAAAACTAACCTGGCACAGTCTAATCTTCTCTTTATAGTGCGTTTGTTAAATCTAGCACAAGAGCGACATCCAACAACGTCGTGCTCAGGCCCTAAGCAAGGTATACACAAGGTATGGTAATCCCTATGAGGTATCTGTTTCCCACAAGAAATACAGTTATTCACTTTTTCTGACATCCGGTTAAATACTGAGGCAAGAAAAAACCAAAATATTCACCAACGGGGTACTTAGCCAACTTTGATTCGGTCTGAAACTCCGACTTCAGAAAATTTCAGAACGCCAACCTGCACTCGCAATACTGCTTCTGCATCGGACCATGCGGCAAAAAAGACTGAGGATATGACGTCGGTCATGCGCATTTGTACCCTGACATCCTGACGTCAGACTAATGCGCCTTGACCGACGTCAGCCTTATACTTTGGTATTCGGGCCGACTGGGACAGCGGACTACCCCAGGTGTTAGGACTGCAGCAATGTGAGATGAAGAACATCAGGCCCAAGCACATGGCAGCAACTGTAAACCTTCTAACAGTCCCTGATAAACCTTGTAGTTTTCTAACAAATTCCAGAGCAGGCACAGTCTCAGTGAAACAGAAGGGTGAGTCAGCAAACCCAAAGCATGCGCCTCACCTAGCCTCATAGTCAACTGTCATAATTGTGGTGACAATAATGTGCCTAAAAGAGAAAAGTTCTTAGCTTTTGGTCAGCAATGTCACAGATGTAAAAAGTGGAATAATTTCCAAAGATTTTGTAAATCCAAAGAGGCTCATTCTTTTATTAAAAGAGACCATTCAAGGAGGCAAGTTGATCAATGAGAAAGCTGTGACCCTACTTTTTATATTGATAGTGTGTCTGTACTTAATGAAACAGTCAATGCAGTAGACTTATGGACAAAGAATGAAGTATTTTGTACTATTCAGATAAATGGAAGACCCACAGAGCTCAAAGTTGCCACAGGTTCAAAGTGCAATGTTATGTCAGCAGAAACATTTGCTAGAGTATATGCTGGTGAGAAGCTTGATTTGGCAAAGTGTGTGAAACTTGTTGCTTATGGTGGTGAAATTCAAACTGAAGGTTCAGTACTGCTTTCATGTTACTCTGCTAGGAACAGCTCTGACCTGCAATTTTATGTAGTCAAAAGACAAGTGCAGTCATTATTAGGCCTCAGAGATAGTTTACAAATGGGACTACTTTCATTTAATAAGGAAGTCCACCATTTAAGCTTAAAAGACCACTGTGCTGATCTTTTCGAAGACAAACTAGGCAAACTCCCAGTTGTGTACTCCACATGAAGTTACACCCTGAAGTCAGCCCAGTTGTCAGACCAGCCCAGAAAGTTCCAGTAGCTATGCAGAACAGAGTCAAGGCCAAACAAGTTAAAATGGTGCAACAAGGTGTGACTTGTCCAGCTGACGAACCGACTGAATGGGTATCTTCCATGGTGGCAGCTCATATGAAAAGCTCAGATGATATTAGAATATGTATTGATCCAAGAGATTTGAACAAAGGACTGAAAAGACATCATCATCCAATGCATATAGTCGAAAAAGTCACTGTTCTTATGCCAACTGCCACTGTTTTTCTGTTTTGGATGCAAAGAGTTCACTTTGGCAAATTTTGCTTGACCAAAAAATCCTCATTGCTAACCACGGTCAGCACTCCTTTTGGCATGTACATATTTTTGAGAATGCCATTTGGGATTAATTCTGCCAGTGAAATCTTCCAGCATGCCATGGAACAATTTTTTTCTGGTTATCCGTGTGCTATTATAGTAGATGATATTCCAGTAGGACGTAATGGTGAAGCAGAGTGTGACAGAAACCTCAAGAAAGTTCTGGAAAGAGCACATGAAGTGAATCTTAAGCTGAATCCTCAGAAATGCAAATTCAGGCTACAAGAAATTACTTATGTTGGTCATTTATTTACCACTTCAGGCTTAAGACCAGATCCTTCCAAGCAAACAGCAATTCTTGAGATGCCAGCTCCAGACAATGTTCAAGCCTTACAAAGTTTTCTTGGCATGGTTAACTATCAAGGCAAGTTCATTCCAGACTTGAGCCAACATTCAGCACTGCTCAGAGAGTTGACATGCAAAGATGTATCCTGGTCCTGGTCAGAATACCACCAGAGAGCATTTGATGTCCTGAAAAGTACAGTTGTGTACAATTACCATAAATGTATATGTTGGAGTGTATTCACTGTTGCAGTCATCACATTTGGGTTGTTTCCCAAACCTGAGGAAATGGGTGGAAGCAGTCAAGGAAACTAGGGGCTGGCTAGGATGCCCTGCAAGACTGCAAAGGCAAACCCTGCCCTGGATTTGGAGAAGAGAGGCAGGTGGTAATGTTTTGGTAAAAATGTGAACAGATGTCCAGGTGGCAGCCTCCAGGATATCCCTTGTGGGGACTCCTCTGAGGAAAGCTGCAGAGGTGAATGCTGCTCTGGTGACGTGAGTCCTAACCCCGCTGGGGGAGGCTTTCCATGTTGTTTGTAGCAGAAATGGATGCAGTGTGCTATGCATTTGAAAATGGTTTGTTTGGAGATGGTTTTCCCCTCTGACCCGCAGCAAAGCTAACCAGCAATTAATCAGACTTTCTGAAGGATCTAGTCCTGTCCAGATAGAATCTGAGCTGTCTATGCACGTCTAGAGAGTGCAGGATCCTCCCCCCCCCCTTGTTCTGGGGATTAGGAAAAAAGGTGGACAAATGAATGGATTGGTTGAGAGCCACACTGGACACCACCTTGGACATGAAGAATGGGTTAGTCCTGAGGGATACCCTGTCAGCATGGAAGATGATGAAGGGTTCCACAGCCATGAGTGCTTGCAGCTCGGAGACTCTTCTGGCTGAAGATTAGCCAGAAGGAAAGCTGACTTCCAGGAGAGAAACTTTAGCTCTGCAAAAGAAGCTGGTTAGAAGGGGGGCAGGGTGAGCTTTTTCAACACAAAATTAAGGTCCCAAGCTGGGGTTGGTGCTCTTCTGGGTGGCCTCAAGTTGCTAGCCCCTCTTAGGGACTGTTTGATTAAAGGGTGTGAAAAAAGGGGCTGCTCAATGGGAAAATGAGCAAAGATTGTGGAGGCATGAATTTTAATAGAGGAAAAAGAGGGGCCACTGTATAGCAGGTCAGCTAAGTAATCCAGAATGAGATAGAGGGAGGGAGGGCTGTGCCGTATTGGCTCCCTTAGCCTGAATCCAGGTGCAGAAACTTTTCCATTTGTCAGCATAAGACTTTCTAGTGCTAGGGCATCTGGCCTCATGTATAATATCTGGGGATGCAT
This sequence comes from Protopterus annectens, assembly GCF_019279795.1. Classification (NCBI taxonomy): domain Eukaryota; kingdom Metazoa; phylum Chordata; order Ceratodontiformes; family Protopteridae; genus Protopterus; species Protopterus annectens. The sequence continues at coordinate 1,502,526,337 of NC_056739.1, forward strand.
GAATTCCCCTGCCTCTGGGTCAAGAGGTTTGGAATATGAGGAAGATGCCATGCTGGCAGTGGGGACAGGCTGGGCAGCAAGGGGTACCAGTGCTGGCAAGGCCAGTCTGGTGCTATAAGAATTGTCCTTGGTTTTTCCTCCTTTATTTTGAGCAGTTCCCTGGGGATGAGAGGTAGTGGAGGAAAGGCATAGACCAATAGATTGACCCGGGGAAGGACAGGGCATCCACTTTCCAAGCCATGCAGTGATGCTCCCTGGTGAAGAATTTGCTGAGCTGATGGTTGGTGTGGGAGGCAAAGAGGTCAACCTTCAGGGTGCCCAGTTTCTGAGTTATTAGGGTGAAGGTTCTTCTGTTGAGCTGCCAATCGTGTGGGTCCAGAAGATTTCTGCTTAATTGGTCTGCCAGGGAGATGAGAGAACCTGGTAGGAATTGTGTTAACATGTGGAGTTGCATGGCAGAGGCTGTGTGCCAAAGGGTCATGGCCAGCCTGCACAGAGGGTAGGAGTGAGTCCCTCCCTGCTTGTTGATATACCACATCACAGTGGTGTTGTTTGTTTTGATCAGGAGAGCCCCTGGGGAGAGAAGGGGCTTGAAAGCTATCAAGACATGCTGGACAGCCATCATCTCTTTTTGGTTGATGTGCAGAGGGATTTGCTGTGGGCTCCATTGGCCCTGTATACACCTGCCATCCAGGTGTGCACCCCAGGCATAGTCTGATGCGTCTGTGGTGAGGGTCTGGATGGCGGGGGGTGGTGAGAAAGGTAGTCTCTTGTTGCGGGAGCATGCTGTTGCCCACCAAAGAAAATCTTTTTTGAGGCAAGGAATTATAGGTATAAGAGTCTCCAGGTCTTGAGACTGTTGACACCAAAGGCTTTTTAGGTACCATTAAAGTTTCCTCATATGCAGTCTGGCATATGGAATGAGTAGTATGCAAGATGTCATGAACCCGAGTGCTTGCAGTATTTTCCTTGCAGATAGCTAGGGTCTGGTGGCTAGTTGATAGAAGTAGGCTGTCAGGCAATTTTGCTTATCTGATGTAAGGAATGCCTTCTGGGATGCTGTGTCCAGGCTTGCTCCCAGGAATATAATCCTTTGGGTGGGCACCTGTTTGGATTTCTTTTCGTTTATTGTGTACACTAGAGAGGTTAGTAGGGGCTTTACAAAGGCCAGGTGCTTGAGCAGCTTTTTCTGGCTGTCTGCCTGAATTAGGCAGTCATCTAAGTATGGGTAAATCTGGATATTCCTTTGTCTGTAAAAGGCAATGGCCGGAGCAAGACATTCTGTGAAAACTCTTTGAGAGCAGGAGATACGCCAAAGGGAAGAGCAGAGAACTAAATGTGCTGAGATCCTGCCCTGAAACAGATATATTTCCTGCATGATTCCCTGACAGGAATGTGGAGGTAGGTCTCTTTTAGATCTAGGGTGGCTAGCCAAGCATCCTTGGAGAGCATGGGTAGCAGCTGCTGGAGGCTGAGCATTTTGAATTTTGGGATCACAGGGAAGATGTTTAGAATGGATAGATCGAGGATGGGGTGCCAGGTGCCCTCTTTTCTGGGTACCAGAAAAAGTCTGGAGTAGAAACCTTGGCCTTTCTGTTCTGCAGGAACGTGCTCTACTGCCCTCATAGAGAGCAGGGAAAGGACTTCCTTTTGTGCCTCTGCCCACTGGTTTAGAGGTAGATCTGGGAACCCTTCTGGGGTTGGAAGGGTGTGGAAAGAAAATTTGTATCCCTGGGACAGTATGTTGAGAATCCAGCAGTCATTGGTAATGGTGGCCCAGGTGCTTGCGTGAAAGGAAAGTTTTCCTCCTAGGGGTAAGTGAAGGTGGGCAGTGGGAGGAGGTGGGGGAGGTGAGTCATTGTGAGTTCTTACGATAAGGGGGTGGCTTAGAAATTACAGTTGTGTACACTTACCATAAATGTAGATGTTCGAGTGTATTCACTGTTGCAGTCATCACACATCAGTTTTTCTTCCCTAATCTGTCAGGAGCCCCCAAATAGGGAGCTAGGTTATGGTGAAAGAACACCACCAGTAGAAAGTAAATACCAAAAATTCCCTGTAAGGAGAGAGGAAGAGAGAGAGAGAGAGAGACAAGGGGGGTGGAGGGTGGGAAACCAGGACTGCAACAGTGAATACACTCAAACATCTACATTTATAGTAAGTGTACACAACTGTACTATATTCTTCGTGTTTCACTGTTGCAGTCATCACACCTGGGTTGATTCCCAAAGCTAAAGAAAAGGGTGGAGGTAGTCAAGAAGACTGGGGGCTAGCTAGGATGCCCTGCAAGACTGCGGTGGCGAAGCCTGCCCTGGATTTGGAGAAGATAGGCAGGTGGTAATGCTTGGTGAAGGTATGAACAGAAGTCCATGCTGCAGCCCTCCAGGATGTCTCTGGTGGAGACCCCTCTGAGAAAATCTGCAGAGGTGGAGGTTGCCCTGGTGGAATGCATCCTGATCACCTTTGGGGCAGTTTCCCATGCTGTTTGTAGCAGAAATGGATGCAGTGTGCTATCCATATGGAGATTGTTTGTTTGGATATGGCCTTGCCTTCTGCCCCTACTGCGAAGCTGACTAGCAATTGATCAGTTTTTCTAAAAGATTTAGTCCTATCCAGATAGAATCTGAGATGTCTGTGCACATCTAGAGAGTGCAGAATCCTTTTCCCCTTGTTTTGTGGGTTAGGGAAAAAGGTGGGCAAATGAATGGATTGGTTGAGAGCCACACTGGACACCACTTTAGGCATGAAGGCTGGGTTAGTCCTGAGGGAGACCATGTCAGCAAGGAAAATGATGAAGGGCTCTACAGCCATGAGGGCTTGTAGCTCTGAAACTCTTTTACCTGAAGTGATGGCCAGAAACAAGGCTGTTTTCCAAGAGAGGAATTTTAACTCTGCTGAAGCTGCAGGCTCAAAAGGGGGTATGGCGAGCTTTTCCAACACAAAGTTAAGGTCCAAAGCAGGGGTAGGAGCTCTTCTGGGTTGCCTTAAGTTGTTAGCCCCTCTTAGGAACTGTTTGATGAGAGGGTGTGAGAAGAGAGGTGGCTCTGTGCTGTAATGAGCAGAGTTGGCAGAGGCATGAATTGTAATAAAAGAGAAGGATAGACCCCTGTGTAGTAGGTCTTCTAGGTAATCCAGGATGAGAGGAAGGGGGGTTGTGCTGTTTCGCCTCCCTTAGCCTGGATCCAGGTGCAAAACCTTTTCCACTTGTCAGCATAGGATTTTCTAGTGCTGGAGCATCTAGCCTCATGTATAACATCCAGAAATAGTTTGCTTAGGCTGGCAGCTTGAGGAGAGGTCAGGGAATAAGCTAGGCTGCAAGGTTCAGGGTCTGCAATTGTGGATGCATGAATTCTCCATTCTTCTGGGTCAGGGGTGTTGGGATCTGAGGTAGGTGCCATGGTGGCAGGGGTGACAGGCTGCGCAGCAGTGGGTACCAGTGCTGGCATGGCCAGTCTGGGGCAATCAAGACTGCCCATGGTTTTTCCTCCCTTATTTTGAGCAGTACCCTTGATATGAGTGGTACAGGAGGAAATGCATAGATCGAGAGGTTTACCCATTGGAAGGATAGAGCATCCACTTTCTAGGCCTTGCTGTGAGGTTCCCTGGTGCAGAATTTGCTAAACTGATGACTGGAGTGGAAGGCAAAGAGGTCCACCTTCGGGGTGCCCCATTTCTGGGTTACAAGGTTGAAGGTTCTGTGGTCTAGCTGCCACTCATGTGGGTCTAGCAGGTTCCTGCTTAAGTTGTCTGCCAGAGAGTTTAAGGAGCCTGGCAGGAATTGTGCTAGCAGGTGTATTTGCATGGCTGAGGCCGTGTGCCAAAGGGTCAAGGTGAGCCTGCAGAGAGGATAAGAGTGAGTCCCTCTAAGAGTAGGGGTCTGAAAGCTGTCAGGGCATGCTGTACAGCTAGCTAGCATCTCTTTTTAGCTGATGTGCAGATGTATTTGATTTGGGCTCCAATGGCCCTGAATGCACCTGCCATCCAGATGTGCACCCCAGGCATAGTCTGATGTGTCTGTGGTGAGGGTCTGGGTGGCATGGGGTTGTGAGAAGGGAAGTCCCTTGATGTCTTTGCATGCTGCTGCCCACCAAAGAAAATCTTTCCTTAGACAGGGTATCACAGTTATATGATAGTGTCCAGGTCTTGAGAGTACTGACACCAAAGGCGTTTTAGATACCATTGTAGTTTCCTCATATGCAGTCTGGCATATGGAATGAGTATTTGTAAACAACAGAACCAACAACAACAATGTAATAATCTTGCAGAAATCAGCTGGAACACCCACAGAGTAATGGTGAATGGTGCTAAATAAGTGAAGCCCAGCTCAAACAGGCAAACAAAGATTTATTATATCCACAAGCAACAAAACATACATAGATCTCTGGTTAAGTGCTTTCACCCACAAAAAGTGGACTTCATCGGAACACAAACACAACATACTTTTAGTAATTTATATTCTTTTTGGCGCCAAAACTCATTCAAAATTTTAAAGTGCAAGTGCCTTAATAAACAATTCCATAAATACATATGGAGATACTGTACATAAATTTAAATGTTAAAAATTCACTAAGTATTAAAAACATTATATAGTATTATTTGTTAAAAATATAAACGTTATAATGGTACTTGTTCACTACAGTGATAAAGAGCTAACTTCCTATTTTGCTCTTTACGGTATACAACCCAGTAAATATCTTATCAAAAATATTAAAAATTAATAAACCAAAATGTACACTATACATTTTAAACTTTTGTACTGAAATTTTCAAATAATTAAAATATGATTATAATTAATTGTTAAAAACATTAATTAATCAGATAATAAATTGTAAAAAACACTAATAATCACATTAAGATCACCACCCAACATCAAAATGTAACCCAACATCAAAATGTACAGAATTTACCCCAATTGCAGTAAAGGTTTAATTGAAACGTATTCATTAATTCCTGGCTCCCTTGTGGCATCAGTTAATATTTGCCATACACTTTCCCTCTTACCTAAGAGGGCTTTAATGTTTCCCCCATGTAAACCTAATACAACTTGGTCAATAATAGCAAACTTGAATGTATGTTCAACCCCTCGCAAATTAATATGCCTATACAGTGCATTGTTGAAGTCTTTTACTCTTATACTGTACAGATGATCATAAATTAGTTTCCTGAACTGTCGTTCAGTCTTTCCAATATAGCATGCGCGGCATGACATGCACTTCGCTAAATAAATAACATATTTGCTACTGCAATTGCCATGCCCGAAGTGGACATAAGTAATATTGATGTCATCCAACCTCATCCCTTCAGTTTCAAGTATCGCAAAACATTGTATACAAGCTCCATATTTCCTTGTATATTTACACGACTTGTTAACATTTGTAACTGTGAACGCTTGTTCTAAATATTTCTTTAAGTTAACCCCCATTTTGTTAACAAACAGGGGCAATCCCCTAAAATATTTTTAACTTCTTGATCCACTGCTAAAATATTCGAATTGTTTCTCACAATGTCTTTAATGCAATTGACATGTGATGAATATTGAAGGACAAAAGCCCTAGTATATATTTTATTCTGGGGTGTTTCACCTCTTACAGCAATAATATCTGATCCTCTACCCAATAAAGGGGGATATTTTTTACCCCATTCATTTATTACATAATTAATAACATCATTTAACATAAGTAGTGGATAACCCCTACTAACAAACATTGATTTAATATTGTTAATCTCTTCTTCCATAATCTCGCAACTGGAAGACATGTGGGCTGCCCTAATACATTGCCCTTTGTATATATATTTTTAACATATGTCTGGGATGGTTGCTAGTATATTCCAAATAACTGTTGCAAAAGGTTTCTTTTCTGTATATTTTAGACTGAAACCCTTCACTGGCATGGCTAATGTATGTATCCAAATAAACAATACCATCGGAACTATATTTATATGTAAACTTCAAGAAATCACTATGCTATTCAAAAATTCAATAAAAAATTCAATAATTTCCACTGGTCCATCCCACAAAATGAATATATCATTCAAAAATATTGAATAATAGGTAACATTTGTAATACCTACTACTAAATAATTGTGTTGTCTCCCATTCCAACATAACAATATTTGCAAATATGGGGACACAAGATGCTCCCATCGCAACCCCCTTAGTTTCTCTAAAATATTCTCCTTCGAAGTATATATAACTGTGATCTAAAATGATAGTCATCATATCTATTATAAGACTTATCTTGTCCCAGTCCATTTTGGAGAACTTCCTTAAACTATTACAAAAATCTTACAACCCTTGCTGTCTAGGTATGCAGGAGAATAAATCAATAACATCTATAGTGATAAAAATTAAATCTTTATTCCAAATGTTGGAAGTTAAATTTGCCAAAAAAATCCATGAATCCTTAATCATATGAGGAATGTTAGTATATATAGGTTTAACCCATCTGTCAATAACTACACACAAAGGGTAAGTTTTTGACTTGCTACCAGACACAATGGGATAAAAAAGGGATGCCTGATATTCTTGTGAATTTTTGGAATACCCACTATTATAGCTAAAGTGGGATGGTCAACTTTTAAAAAATTATATAAATCAATAGTAATCCTGTTGTCCAACAAGTATTCTTCCAAAATCAAATCGATACGTTTGTATCCAATATTAATTTCATTAATGGATACCGTTTCATAATTCCCTGTCTCATGTAAGATTTTGTACATCTCATTAATGTAGTCTAGGGAGATGAATAATACTACTCCCCCACCCTTGTCTGGTTTCATTACCCAAATGTCCTTATTGTTAGTCAATTCTACTAAACCGTGTCTTTTACATTCGGTTAAGTTATCCTTAGTGACCCTGTTTTTAATTTTTCTATTAATTTTATATATATTCTGGGTCACTATTTTTTCAAAACTAGCCACTTTAGGGTGGGCAGGTGGAATGAATGTACTCTTCTTTTTTAAAAATGGAATATGATTAAGGATTCATGGATCTTTTTGGCAAATTTAACTTCCAACATTTGGAATAAAGATTTAATTTTTATTTATTGAAAGAAACAAGACAACAACAGTTAAAAGAGTTTAAAAACAAAAAAAAAAAAAAATATGCCTACTGGTGTATTTAAATAAAGAGAGTCAGTTGTTAGAGCTGATAGTAAGATTAGTCATTAAAAGGAAGTGAAGGTGAGAGCAATGAGGAAGCATGAGGAAGATAGATAAGAGTGGAGTGATTTTTTGAAGGATGGGAGGCTGATGATAATTTATCCAGGGAGGGGAGGAAGGAGTTGGCGTGAGCAGAGAGAAGGACAGAGGAATTTGTCCAGGAGGGTGGTGACTGTGTGTTTAATTTCAATATTGTTTGTTTGATTTTTTTTTCTAATGTGTGTTGTGGAGAAAAAAAAAGGTAGAGAAGAAGGAGGAGGGCAGAGGGATGGCTGGAAAATCAGTTTGTGAGCATATAACCATTTTCTGTGGAGTGGTGTGTGTGGTGTATGTGTATATGATGATTTGTTAGAAAAAAATTTATTTATAATAACAAGAGGATAGATTTGGTTTGTTTTTGATTGAGGAGGTGGTTTGAGGTGGGGGGCTCCATAGGAGGAGAGGGAAGAGAGAAATAGTTGGTGTAAGTGTAATTTTGGTAGCTGGGCTAAGAAAGTGATTATGTGGATGAGCATTCCAAAGTTTGGTGTGTTTTTTTTGTTTTTTAGCAGATGGAGTGGAATTTAAACTGATCATGAGGTTTTTTAGTAGGATTAAGGGCTAGATGGTTGTCTTCATCCAATTTTTCAGTGGTGGAGAAGGCTTCCTGGGTAAGCTTTAGTAGATCACAGATGTTATTGATTTATTCTCCTGCATACATAAACAGCAAGGGTTAGAAGATTTTTGTAATAGTTTAAGGAAGTTCTCCAAAATGGATGGGGACAAGATAAGTCTTATAATAGATATGATGACTATCGTTTTAGATCACAATTATGTATACTTCGAAGGAGAATACTGTAGACAAACTAAGGGATTGCGATGGGAGCATCTTGTGCCCCATATTTGCTAATCTTGTTATGTTGGAATGGGAGACGACACAATTATTTAGTCGTAGCTATTACAAATATGTTACCTATTATTCAAGATTTTGGATGATAGATTCATTTTGTGGGATGGACCAGTGAAAATTATTGAATCCTTTATTAAATTTTTGAATAGCACTAGTGATATCTTGAAGTTTGCATATAAATATAGTTCTGATGGTATTGCTTATTTGGATACATACATTAGCCATGCTAATGAATGGTTTCAGTCTAAAATATATAGAAAAGAAACCTTCTCCAACAGTTATTTGAAGTACACTAGCAACCATCCCAGACATATGTTAAAAAATATATACAAAGGGCAATGTATTAGGGCAGCCCGTATGTCTTCCAATTACGAGATTATGGAAGAAGAGATTAATAATATTAAATCAATGTTTGTTAGTAGGGGTTATCCACTACCTATGTTAAATGATGTTAGTAATTATGTAATAAATGAATGGGGTAAAAAATATCCCCCTTTATTGGGTAGAGGATCAGATATTACTGCTGTAAGAGGTGAAACACCCCAGAATAAAACATATAATAGGGCTTTTGTCCGTCAATATTCATCATATGTCAATTGCATTAAAGACATTGTGAGAAACAATTGGAATATTTTAGCAGTGGATCAAGAAGTCAAGAATATTTAGGGGATTGCCCCGTGTTTAACAAAATGGGGGTTAACTTAAAGAAATATTTAGAACAAGCATCCACAGTTACAAATGTTAACAAGTCGTGTAAATATACAAAGAAATGTGGAGCTTGTAAACAATGTTTTGCGATACTTGAAACTGAAGGGATGAGGTTGGATGACATCAATAGGACTTATGTCCACTTCAGGCATGGCAATTGCAATAGCAAATATATTATTTACTTAGCGAAGTGTATGTCATGCCCCCATACTATATTGGAAAGACCAAACGACAGTTCAGGAAACAAATTTATGATCATCTGTACAGTATAAGAGTAAAAGATATCAACAATGCACTGTATAGGCATATTAATTTGCGAGGGGTTGAACATACATTCAGGTTTAAAATAAAAAGAAAACCACAAGTGATAATGGAGCATTATATCACACAAAATGAACTTTAATCCACTGGTTTAGCGCTTTCAGCCCAAGAATGAGGCCTTCATCAGAATAAAGTGTTAAAAACTGTCTCATTTTTATACCATCATCAATACACATCACACCAATCAAATCTCATTTTACTTAAACTTAATGTAAAAACTGTTTAAAATGTGTTTAAATAAAACTGCATTTTAAATAAAGCATACATTTTCTAACAAACATATAAACTATTTACATTTGTTGTAATAAACTTTTCTTTTCAACACAGCTTTATAGTTGACACCATTGTTAAGCCCTGGTGCACTGCATGCATCTAATAAAACCTGCCATTTAAACTCTCTAAAATCTAGTTCCCCATCTCTGTCTCCATTAAAGCCCAATGGAACATGATCTATAACTGTAAAAAGAAACTTAACACTGTTATTGCTATTCACACAGTTTAAAGTGTGCTTGTAAAGAGCATTATCTAAATTTTTCTTTTTGATGGCATTATGTCTTCATACATTCAATTTTTAAGTTGCCTATTGGTTTTCCCAATATAGAATGAAGAACAAGTGGAGCATTTTGCCATGTATACCAAAAATGCAGATTTACAATCAAAAATGCCTGGAACGTGCCACATCTTGCTCTGAGTTGCAACATTAAAATCGGCTCCCTCTGAAATGTATTTACAAAAATTGCAACTTTTACATTTAAACATACCTATGTTGCCTTGAGGCTTTTTTCTTTGTCCACCTTCTAACATTTCTTTGAAATTCCTTCCTCTTGTGTTAACAAACATGGGTGCTTCTCCTACTACCATCTGAAGATCACTATTTGAAACTAATATTCACCAGTTGTTGGACACTATGAGATTTGATTGGTGTGATGTGTATTGATGATGGTATAAAATGAGACAGTTTTTTAACACTTTGTTCTGATGAAGGCCTTATTCTTGGGCTGAAAGAGCTAAACCAGTGGATTAAAGTTCATTTTGTGTGATACAGTGCTCCATTATCACTTGTAGTTTTCTTTTTATTTTACCAAACTTATACAAAGTGTGAGACAAGTCTGCAGTTTTCTTTGAACTTTTTATACATTCAAGTTTGCTATTATTGACCAAGATGTATTAGGTGTACGTGGGGGAAACATTAAAGCCCTCTTAGGTAAGAGGAAAAGCGTATGACAAATATTAACTGATGCCACAAGGGAGCCAGGAATTAATGAATATGTTTCAATTAAACCTTTACTGCAATTGGGGTAAATTCTGTACATTTTGATGTTGGGTGATGATCTTAATGTGATTATTACTGTTTTTTTTTACAATTTATTATCTGATTAATTAATGTTTTTAACAATTAATTATAATCATATTTGAATTACTTAAAAATATCAGTACACAAGTTTAAAATGTATAGTGTACATTTTGGTTTATTAATTTTGAATATTTTTGATAAGATATTTACTGGGTTGTATACCCTAAAGAGCAAAATAGGAAGTTAGCTCTTTATCACTGTAGTGAACAAGTACCATTATAATGTTTATATTTTTAACAAATAATGCTATATTTATAATGTTTTTAATAGTCAGTGAATTTTTAACATTTAAATTTGTGTACAGTATGTTCATATGTATTTATGGAATTGTTTATTAAGGCACTTGCACTTTAAAAATTTGAATGAGTTTTGGCACCAAAAAGACTATAAATTAAATAATAAATAAAAGGTGTAAAGTCATTGTGAGTTCTTACCATAAGGGGGTGGCTTAGGACTCCCTGTTTTTGAAGTGGAGGAACTCCATTGCTTAGATCTCTGCATTTCCTGAGACTGCTATCTGGGGGCTCTGCTTCCCTTGGGTCTGGGTTGAGCTGGCCTGAAGGGGGCCAGAAAGGAACAGTGCCTGGGGGGCAATGCCTACTGAACCTCAGAGGCTGGACCTGTAAAAAGTCTTTTAACTGTCTGCATAGATTTAGCTTTTTCTTCCATCTTTTTTAAGACCTCTTCTGCCTTGGTGCCAAACAAATTGCCTTTGTTCAATGGTGTGTCCAATAATTTTCATTTGACATGGTCTGGCAAAGTCTGTTCCTTAAGCCAAGCATGCCTTCTAAGGACAGAATCAGTGACTGCTGCCCTGCAAGATGCTTCTAGGGTGTCAAAGCCACATTGCAAGGTGTGCTTAGTAACTTGGCTTGCAGAATGCTTAAGCTCTTTTAATTCTTTATTTTTTGCACAAGCAGGAAAGGAAGATATTTTTTGTTTGAGGAGTTCCATGGTATGCTGCTATTTCAGCATGTGGAACTGACAATTTAGTGCTCTAACAGCAAGAGTTGCAAAGGTGTATACTTTTTTACCCCATCTGTCTAAAGCTCAGGAATCCCTGTCTGAGGGGGTGGGATTCTTAGCTGAGGTTGCTTTAATTCCTTTTGGTCCTTGGGAGATGACCTCTGGGTCAGCAGTACGATTTTTGAAAAGGAAGTTGTGAGAGTCAGGGACTCTGTAGTACCTGTCAGGTTTCCTGGGAGCAGGAGGAAGGGTATCAGGAGTCAAAATGGATTCCATAAAAACATCATCCACAACATCCAGGACAGGAGGAATGGCTAAAGATCTGTGCTGTGGTAAATCTAAGAATTCCTTGAGTCTCTTTTTTGACTGAGGATAGTCCTGACATTCCCATTAGAAATGCTCTCTTAAAGTATGTAGGGTTTCACCAAATGAAAAATTCTCAGAAGGAGAGGAAGAAGGAATGGATTCCTCTGCATCAGAATCCTCATAAGCAGAAAGGGGTTGCATGTCTTCATATTCAGATACCTCTGAGTCATCGAACTCCTGTTCAGATAAAACTACTGGGGACAAGTCTCTTTTTCTTTTGGAAGGGGTAACCTGGCTTTCCCTAATAAGCATAATAAGGACTTCCGCCATTTTAAACATTTGAGATTGAGACATGGAAGCAGGTGTCTGAGCTTGGGTCATCAGTTTTTAGGTGTAGCTCGTACCCTGGGACTTAGAAACTCAGTAGTTTTAGAAAGAATTGACGACACAAAAGAAGTCGTCAGTTTGTGTCGAGTATCAGTAGTGCGAAGAACTTCCTCGGAAGCCGGTGCCTACTCAGCAGCTCTGGACCCATCCAAGGTAGAAACATCCACAGGATCCTTAGTCAAAGAAGAGTCTCGCGGCATACCGGACGGTGAACGGGTCTCTGTAGCGGCCTGCGAATCCACAGAAGCGGGCATCAGGGGCTGCGAAAGCACCTCACTGAGGACCGGAGAACTAATGACTAGCTTAACGCAAGCACTGTTGGCAGTTTTGGACCTGTGCACTCTGTCTCTGTCTTTATCCTTACATTTTTTCAGAAGATCGGTAGTCGGATTGCTTACTGTAGCCATATTGGAAAATGAGGACTGAGAGCAAAAATATTTAGCTACAATAAGGGCCCGACGACGTATAGGTCTGGAGTTGAACAAAGCACAAAAGCAACAGTGAGGGACGTCGTGGTCTGAGCCTAAACAGGTGTCGCAGTAAGAATGGAAGTCTCGGTGTGGTACTTGCTTTCCACAGGCGAGACAATTGTTAACTTTTTCTGACATCGGTTAGAGCAAGGAAAAAGGATCCCCAACGGGGTACTTAGCTTTAGAAGACTTCAACTTCAATTTGGAAATGAAAACTCAGGTAGCGGCCGACCGGCACTCATGTGAACTGCTTCTGCTTCGGGCTCCTCGGCAAGAAAGACTAGGGTAATGGCGTCGGCTGTCTGATTTTATACCACTGACAACCTGATGTCAGTCCTGGAGCAACAGCAACCAATGCAGAAATACTAAGCCTCTGGTATTCAACCCGACTGAAGGCTACCCCTGGCAGGATAACCCAAGTGTGATGAGTGCAACAGTGAAACATGAAGAACATATCCCTGGTTTTGAAGTGGAGTTTGTCCACTGCTTAGATATCTGCATTCCATGTGGCTGCTGTCTGGGCGGTCTGGTCCCCCGGGGTCTGGGATGAACTGGTTTAGTGGGAGCAGGAAAGGACCAGTGCTTGGTGGGACAATGCCTGCTGAACCTAGGTGGCTGGACCTGTAAGAAATCCTTCTCTGTCTGCACAGATTTTGCTTTTTCTTCCATCTTTTTTAAGACCTCTTCTGCCTTAGTGCAAAATACGTTATCTTTGTGCAAGGGGGCATCCGACAATTTAGATTTGACATTTATTTATTAATTTATTTATTTATTTCCAGTTTAATGACTGGGGAGGTCCACTGGGCTCAAGAAGCCCGTTTTCAGTAGAGGCCTGGGGAGAAAAGCTCCATAATACACAGTAACAATAGGCAGAAAAGTAATATTACACAGTAAAACTTAGTAGGGTACAATCAAAAAATAGTGGAACATGCATTACATACATACATATATACCAGAATAGGGACAAGTTGTACAGAGGATTAGTTGTAGTGATGTGCAAGGTTATACATAACAATTGTAATACATTTGGATGTAGTTATTAATTTGAATATAGTTATAGACTGACATTTATAAATACAATTTGCATTAAGGGGGTGAGTATAGAATTGAGACAGACAGTTAAGAACTAGAAAAGGTGGGGTGCATACATCACCAAATAGGATGTGAGGTGTGGATGTTTTTAGTTAAGTAGCATCAAACTTTATGAGTTGCTAGCAGAGAGAATCACCTCCAGATAGGGGAAAGAGAGGACAGTTAGTAAACTATTTACAATATATACATTTAAGATATGTATAGGTTCATAAGTTCATAGGTTAGTACTAGGCTAACTGCCCTTGCGAGCCATTGTAAGTCTAACCAATTATCCCTTGTGAGACTCAAATCCTGCACCTTGTGTTTGTAAGGCAAACACCTTAACCATTAGGCCATCCTCTCAACCCCCTTACTATGTTCTTCGTAATGCTCTCACCTGCCACCCATTTTCTCACCCATCAGCTCATCAGTCCTCTGTGGGATTTTTCTCTTTTCTTAGGTTCATAGGTTCATAGATTAGTACTAAGCTAACTGCCATTGCGAGCCATTTTAAGTCCAGCCAATTATCCCTTGTAAGACTCAAAACCTTGCACCTTGTGTTTGTAAGGCAAGCACCATAACCATTAGGCCACCTTCCCAGATGTTACATTATGTTATATTCAGCGTGAGGCTACTGTTTTAGGTAATCAGTATGGAGTAGATTAGCTTGTAGTAGGGACATTTGCAAGCTAGGTGGGTTGAGTGCAATTACATTTCCAGTTTTGGGTGAGGTGGAAATGGAGCTGATTTTTGAAGTTTTCATAGTTTTCTGAAGTTTTAAGAGAGGGAGGGAATTCCATTTTTTTTTTTGCTAGGGAAAATGATAGGAGACGTTGATCAGCGGGATGGTTTGGTTTGTATACAGAAAGCAAATTTTGGTGGGGAGATCTCAGAGTTCTGTGAGGGGGTGTATGATTCATAGGTTCATAAGTTCATAGGTTGGTACAAGGCTATCAGCCCTAGGGCCTATACAAGCCTAGCCATAACAATTCCCTGGCTATTTCTTCCCACATTATTTACTTTCCTGGACCCCTGTCTAGCAGGGCGACTGACATGATCCCTGGGGTGAATTTCCTTTCTCCCATCCAAACGTCAAGGTTCCTCTTGAAGAGGTCCAAAGAGGCACTCTGCTTGACATGTATGGGCAATCTATTCCAGAGTCTGGGGAGTCTCTGGGTCAGGAACCTATCCCTCCAGCATGTTTTGTTTATTGTGATGACAAGGTTTAGATCCCTGGAGCGTGTAGCTCTGAGGGATTGGGATTTCTTTAAGTGTAGCATGTCCAACAGCTCTGGGTTTGACATGGCCTTGTATGTTAAGCAGAGATCGCCTCTGAGTAGGCGATATGCGACAGAGTATAGCTGGAGTTTTTTAAGGCGGTCAGCGTAGGGCATCTGCTTTAGGCCTGTGATTCTTTTAGTGAGGTATTTCTGAGGCCTTTCCAGTTGTTGCAGATGTCTTGAGAGGTACATACCAAATGGGGCGTTGTATTCTATAATGGGTCTAATGAGGGATGAGTACAGTGGGACAATGACCTCCTTTTTTCTGGATGAAAAGCCCTTCATGATGAGGTGTGCCACAGAGAAGGATTTCCTGACTGTTGTGGCGATGTGGTTATCGAAGGTGAGACCACTGTCCACCTGTGTCCCTAAGTCTCTTATCACACTTTCTGTGTTTAGTGTACTGCCACCTATATGGTAATTCATGGATACATGTTTTTTCCCAAAGGGGATAACAATACATTTCTTGGCATTGAGCTTGAGCCCATGGCTCTGGCACCAAGCATCTGTTTCTGTAAGGCCCTTTTGTAGAGTATCCACATAATTTGGGGATTCAATAATTGGTCCCAGTTTGCAGTCATCTGCAAACTTTGTTAGCCAGTGTCCCTTAGTGTTGACCTGTACTTCAGAGAAGTAGATGCCAAACAAGAGTGGCCCCAGGACTGAACCCTGAGGTACTCCACTTGTCACTTGTCTGGAGCTGGATTTGGAGTCGGCTACTTTTACAGTGTGGGTTCTATCAGTAAGCCATTTAGCAACCCATTGGGTGACATAGGGATTAATACCCAACTTAGTAAGTTTATCTATGATTCCAGAGTGGGGGATGGTGTCAAAGGCCTTGGCAAGGTCTAGATAGGCTGTGTGGACCACCTTACCCTTGTCCATGGCTCTGGAGACTGATTCAAAGAAGTCAATCAGGTTCAGGAGACAAGATCGGCCCTTCACAAACCCAAACTGGGTGGGATCCAGTGTTTGAAGGTTGCCAATGTCTTTGTTTATAAGTTCCATGATAATACGCTCCATGGCCTTGCAGATAAGGCTTGTCAGACTGATGGGACGGTAGTTTCTGGGATCCAAGGTGGATTCCCCCCTTGTGGATTGAGATAATTGTAGCTCTGCGCCACTCAGTGGGCACAAAACCTGAGGTGAGGCTATGATTAAACATGACACTTAGGTGAGGTGCCAGTTCATATTGTAGTTCATGTAGTACACAGCCCGGGATGTCATCTGGTCCCATGGATGCTGTATCCTTGGCTTTAGAGAGTGCATTTTGTACCTGTGTGGCCATTATTACTGGAATTTAGCAATCTTCAGGTATTGAGATGGGCCATTTAGGGGTGAGAGGGGTGAAGTTGGCACTGAATCGATCTGCTAGGATATTGGCAATATCCTTTGGATCAGTATATTTATTGCCATTCTGTTTTAGCTCAGAGCAGATCTGAGCATTGCCATTTAGATTCTTGACATAGTTATAGAATGCTTTGTGGTTGTCTTTGGAATCTTTGGCAATTTTATTTTCGTAACTAGCTTTGGAGGATTTTATGAGGCATCTCAGTTTCTTACTAAGGCTAGTAAGGGAGTTTTTTGCATCCTGGGATTTTCTTCTTTTCTGCAAAAGTTTCTTCCTTTTGTTGTAAAGTTTGTTTATGGCAGGGGACCACCAGATTGGCTTCCTTTTTTGGATGAGAGCATTTTGGTTCTATTTGGGATGGCACGTTTCATGCATGAGTGGATGTGCTCGTACAGTGCCTTAGTGTAGGATTCAGCAGTTGAACTTTCAGTTCCCGTCTGCATGGGTGTCATGAAGTTTGTCACTTCTGACTTGAGTAGCATGAAGTTGGCTTTGGAGAAGTTTTTATGGTGGTTTCTTTACTGGGGGTGGGGTGGGATGTGGATGTTAAGGGTGATTAGCTTATGGACAGACCTGACTAACGAGGGGTGACTATAGGTATGGAGCATTGATTTGCCATGTTGGTAATGACCAGGTCTAGGATATTGGAGCCCCTGGTGGGACTATGGATTAGTTGATCCAGGGCGTTGGAATTTATGAATTCCAAGAACCGTTGCAAAGGTGTTGGGACATGAGTAGTTTTCCCAGTTAATGGCAGGGTAGTTAAAATCACCCAGTATTAGGGTGTTTGGTTCTATCTTAATATTTTCCAGTATGTTTAAAAGGTGTAGTGAGAATCTTGGGGTATGGTGGGGATCTGTAGCAAGCTACAGTTTGGATTGCAGTCTTACCTAGTGTTAGTTGCACTTGGAGAATTTCAGACACATTGTGTTGGCCAACTAGCCTGGTGGTGTGAATATCCTTGGTGAATATTGACACTCCTCCATCTTTAGTGTTTCGGTCCTGGTTTGGTGGCCGAAAAGTGTGGTAAGAGTTGTAGCCTGGTATTGCAGGGTGCTCTCTGGAGCCTTGAACCAGGTCTCAGTTACTGCACAGATATCGATGTTCTCCATTTTTAGGAGTGCCTCGAGAGAGTGCATTTTGAGGTTTAGACTTCTAGCATTGCGTAGCATTACCTTCAGATTTTGCATGCTTGTACCTGTTACGGTGGTGGTTTTGTCCTTTGAAGTTTGCCTAAGGCACTATAGGGGTGGCAAGAGCCTTAGCCAGTAACCTGAATCCCAGGGGTGACAGGTGCAGACCATCTCTGGCAAAGCATCGTGGTCTGTCAATCATGTCATCCCAGGCAGACAGATACTGGATCCCCTTTGAATGACACCATAAGCTTAGCCAATTGTTGAAGTCAATCATTTTATCCTTATATTGTGGTATCATTCTGGGCAAAGGCAGCATGCTACTCAGGGCTAGGGTCATACCTGCCTGGGCCACATGATCCGAGAGCTCTTCCATGTCTCTTTTCATGTAGTCCAGGGAGGTACGTCTCAAGTCATTCACTCCAACATGGACAATGACAGAGTCATATTTGTACTTGTTGTGGAGTGACTTGAGTGCATGCGTTATGTGGCGAATCCTGGCACCCGACAGGCAGCTGACTGTAATTTTCTCCTTATTCAACCTGGTGAGAGGGACATCAGTGTGCTGGACTATAGAGTCACCTATGACTAAAGTGTTAGGTACATTGTCTTGCCTTAGGGGCTGTTGCTGGGTGGCACACTGGTGTTGTGAACTATGTGACACATTGGTTGTGATTGGTGTTTGTTTGCTTTCAGCTTCAGAGGTCTTTGTTGCTTGGGCAGGTTACAGTTAAGGGCCTCTGCATATGTGGATTTAGTGTTGCTATATGTGGGTGTTGGTGGTGCGGGTTTAGAAGGGCTATGTGTTGCTTGAGGTGTAGTGTGGGTGTTAACCTTCTCCTCTTGACTGTTTAGCACAATCTTGGGTGGAGAGAGCTTTGCTTCCATTTTGGCTATGTAAGTTCATCTCTCACAGGTTGTAGTGTTGGGTGGTAGGAGGAGAGGGTTGTCTGTGTACATGAGGCAATTGCTGCATTGCCCCAGTATGCCCAGATTCACCAGGTGGACAGGAGAAATCACCGAAAGCTGACCCTTGGACATGCCTGGTTTGGGGCTTTTTTTTTTCTTTGTAAAGTACAGAAGCTGTTTCCTTAGCAAGGTACTTTGCAATTATAGGCTGTTTAGTGCCTACTATTAATTTCTCCTTATTAACAAGGAGAGTTCAGTGTTTGTATGAGTTTAAGGCTTCCTAGTGCTTTCCAGCAGGTATTAGAGAAAGTGCTAGTCACAGGGATGCTTAAAGGTAAGATTGAAAAGAATGCACTCTGCAGTGTGCACTACAGAAGTTAGATGTGAAAGTAGGTAACTTGAGTTTTACCTATTTAAAAAGTTAAGGTTTAGTGGAGAGTTACTATTTTTAAAACAGCAAGATGGATTGAAAGGGGTGGTCACTTTTGTAATTTGGTACTATGAAATACTGTAGGATGGCCAATAAATTTAAATAATTGAAGGGGTGGGATTTCAAAAATGATGATTTTGTGATTACTCACATAAGCCAGTGAAAGTAGAGAGAAATGAGATATATGGTCAGATTAACATAAGAGGCAGGCAACTAGAAAGACAGTGGTATGACTGCCTGACTCAGAACAGAGAGAGCTGTGGTCTCTTTTGAAGTTTTAATATGCTGTTAAAACAGAATGCAAGCAAAACACAAGGTAAAGAAAACAAACTACAGTATTCAAAATATAGAAAGGCAATACAGTAATACAAAAAATATAAGCAAACTAACCTTTCCTTCACAGCAAAGTGTAGCAGAGTCTGGATGAGCCTTTCTGGTAAGATGTTAGTTAAAGCTGGGCATCTAGTGGCTATAAAAATTAGTTTGTGGGCTGTAGTGAGTTGGAGGTAGTTAAGGTAGTTGGGGTTCTAGCCAATTTAGCTGGTGGAGAGATGTACAGTGGTGGGAGAAGTATTTGGATTTCGTGGCGAATTTAGAGATTTTATTGTAACAGATTTCCAGTTTGGAAGAGATAGAGGAGGGCAAGTTAGTTAGAAGAGGAGCACTGTACAAAAGTGACAATAGTAAGTAGGTAGTGGCAAGAATTTGTCTTGTAGAAGGAGAGAGAAAGTGGGAGTTTCTGTACAGCATGCCAAGTTTCTGATGTGTTTTTTTAATATTTATCTGAATATGAGTATCAATTTTTAGGTGTTCATCAATGGTAACCCCAAGAAATTCAGCAGAGGGAACAACTTCTATGGAGGAGTTAGCAAACTGATAATTTTGAAAGAATTTTTGTTGAGAGTGATGGATTTAGAGGGAGAGAAAAGTAGGATCTTAGATTTGTTGGCATTTAGAGAGAGGTGATTTTGATGCATCCAGTTCTCAGTAGTTGAGAAAGCGATTTGAGTTTTTGTTTCGCGCTCTGGGAGGTTAAAAACAGAGCAGACTAGAGTTGAGTCATCTGTGTATTGTACTATCTTAGTGTTTGGAATGGCTGCATGGAAATCATTAATGAATATATTAAAGAGTATTGCACCAAGTATGGATCTTTGGGGTACCCCGGTTGGGGTGGTAAGGAAGGCTGACTGCCAGTTTGCCACTTCACTGCCTGAGATCTGTCAGAGAGATAGCTATTGAACCAGGTTAGAGTATTTTGAGAGAGGTTAAGGTTAGAAAGGTGCTTCAGGAGGTGGGAAAGGGAGACAGTGTCAAATGCCTTGGAGAGATCAAGAAGGACTGTGGATACAATTTCTACAGAGTCACGGGCATGGTTTACTATGTCTAGGTAAGACAGAAGAGCAGTTACTGTACTGTGGCCAGGATGGAAACCATATTGTGTAGGGGTGAACACTTGATTATTGGTGAGGAAAGGCATGAGTTGGAGGTGGATGCATTTTTCAAGAATTTTAGAGATTGGGGAGAGAAATTTGAGATGTTATTATTTTTGCCACCTTAGTGGAGGGGTAGGATAAAGGCAGAACGCCACAGTTTGGGAACATAAGATTCCTGTATGGATCTATTAATGAGGATGCTGATAGGGACTGCAATACCATCAGCTGCTAGTTTTAGGAATAGTGAGAGGATATTGTTAGGGGCATTGGAGCATGGCTTAAGTTTGGAGAGAAGTTTTTTTTACGTATGAGGTGGAGATGGGCTTGAATTAAAATGTAGGAGGATTGCTGGAGATGGAAGGTTTGGTAGAGGTTAGGGAAGAGGGTCTGAGGGGAGGGGAGGGGTCGTGGTTTGGGAAGGTCTTAGTGAGTTCTGCTATAGAGTTGATAAAGAAGGAATTGAACAGAGTGGCTATTTCTAGGTCAGTTTTGCTGGTGTCAGGAAAAGGATTTAGTTTGGTCCCTGGGTTTAGCAGAGAGGTGATGGGAGATCCAGAATTGTTTAGGGTTTTTTGAATGATTAGTCTGCAGTGTAGTGTAGTAGGATTTTTTATCTTTTATAATCTGTTTTTTGGCTAGGTTGTAGAGTTGCTTATATTTCAGGAGGGTGTCAGGGTCTTTATTGTGATGGTAAAGTTTCCAGGTTTTGTCTCTTTGCTGCATAAGTGTTTTAGTATCTTTAGTTAGCCATGCTGCAGAGTTGGGTTTTATACGTTTTGTTCTTGGTGGAGCTTGGGAGTTCAGGGTATTTAAGAAGGTTGAGTTAAATAAGTCTACGGCCTTGTCTAGAGGATACAGTTTTTAGGCTGTCCCAGTTTCTTTGTTTGAGGGATTGGAAAAAGTTGTGGGGTTAAAGTTTGTGAGGTTTCAAGTCTGGATGTATTGGTGTTGGTGAGGAATGGAGGGGTTGCTCTATGGATGAAGGCTGGGAAGTGGTCACTCATGGAGTCTGGCAGGATGCCTGTGTGTGAGATTTTATTTGGGTGGGAGACTAGCATCTTGTCATGGGTGGAGCCTGGGGGACTGATTTTATTAGGCCTGGTAATGTCATTTGTGAGTTGTGTGAAGTTAAATAGATTGACAGATATGGAGGGAGTTTTGGAATTAATTTTGTTGCAGTCAGTGTTCACATCCCCTAATATATATGTTTCAAGTGTAATATAGGGTGAGGCCCATAGAAGTATTTCTTCAATTGTATTGCTGTTGTTACCAGGGGGGATGTAGAGGGCCATAATGCAAATGTTTTTATGGTCATTCATTTTGAGTATTCCTATGACTAGTTCAGCGTTACTGAACTGAGGAATGGGGTTTGGGTAGGGAGTGATGGAGAGTAGACTAGAGTAAATTAAGGCTACTCCTCCTCCTTTTTTATTTTGGCAGTCGTGTCTGAGTGCATGAAACCAGGGGGTAGGATTTGAGAGTTAGGAATGTGGGGTTTTAGCCATGTCTCAGAGACTGCTAATATATCCTCGAAAGTATGGTTTAGCCAAGCCTGGAAGTGGGATATTTTATTTCACAAACATTGGGTGTTAATGGTAACTAGTTTGAGATATCTATGGGTAGCAGTATGGGTTGTGTTTGGGGGAGTGGTTGGTTGGTACTACTCTGTGGTCCTGGATTGGGGTGTATGTCTCCTGATAAGTAGAGTTTGGCACAGGAGAATGTGAGCAGGAGCTTGGGTTTGCTCCTTGAGTTTTGCGGGGAAAGCAATATTGCTTTAGGTGTGTTGTGTTTCAGTGAGGAGGAGGATGTAATCTTTGGTTTGTAGAAGTGGAACGGGTTTGGTTGAATAAGACAGGAGGATATGGTGTGAAAGTGGGATTCTATAAGGTGAGGGTGGGAGTTGGTAGTAGAGGTGGGGGATGGGAAAGAGGGGGGAGTTTGGAAGAGGAATAAGAGGCTGCATGGAATAGAGGGATTAGAAGAAGTAAGAAGATAGAGTGACTGTGAAGGATTAGTGGAAGTGGTAAGAGCATGGTTAATTAGGGAGGTATGAATAGTTAGTATGGTGGAAGTGGGTATGTGAGAGAGCAACAGGGAGGGGTATAGCTTTTTGTAAAGTGTGATGGATCAGTCTGGGGAGTGGTTGGATAGTCAGTGGAGTATGGGTGGGGGAGTGGATGATTAGGACTAGAGAGTTGATTGGATGAGAGAGAAAGGGGTGGAGAGTAGGGGTGGGAATAAAGGTAGGAGTAGTGGGGGTGGGTGAGAACTGGGGGCAGGGTAGGGGAGTGGAGTGAGCCCACAGGGTGAATGGAGCGGGTTAGAGCAAAGAAGACTTGGCCAGCAGCAGAAATCAATCAGTAAAGCAGAGAGCAGTGCTCAAAGTAAGGGGTCACTGGGTCACGATGTATCCAAGGTAGAAAGAAGCAAAGAAACACATAGGGGATTGGAGCCTAACAGGAAGATGGAGGTTGTTAGGGAAGAAAGCTGTGCTTATTAGGGAAGAGGAGTAATTGGTAGTGAGTAAAAGCTGTCACCTAGTGGGCAAACAGCGTAGTTCTGAGGTGAAGGCACAAGCACTCCGGAGGGTGGGGTGGAGCTTGGAGGGAGATGGTAGGCTGCTAGCAGGCACACGCTGAGTCAAATAACCATAAGGGATTAAAATGATTTACACATATAGGGTACATACAATAAGGGATTAAATTATTTACACATATAGGGTACATACAAGCTAGCTGTAGTTCTTGAGGGGTGGCAGAATAGTCGCAGGAGGCACTACTGGGTCCCCTTGGTAGTTCTTTCAAGAGTCTTAGGTGGATCTTTCAGGGTAGGATGCCAGGGTACTATGTGGAACAGAGTGGGTGTTGAGATGTAGTTATTGAGATAAGCTAGTTGTAGTTCTTGAGGGGGTGGCAGAATAGTCGCAGGAGGCACTACTGGGTCCCCTTGGTTGTTCTTTCAAGAGTCTTAGATGGATCTTTCAGGACAGCAGAGTACTATGTGGAGCAAAGTGGATGTTGAGATGTTGTTATTGAGATCCGCGAGCAGTCGCTAGCAGCTTACAGCAGGGGCTGTTCCTTATGCCATGCATGCCTTCTAATGACAGAACTGATGACTGCTTCTAGGGTGTCAAATCCACAATGCAAGGTGTGTTTAGTTACTTGACTTGAAGAATGCATTAACTCTTGTAACTCTTTAGATTCCGCACAAGCAGGAAAGGAAGACAATTTTTGTTTGAGGAGTTCCATGGTATGTTGCTCAAATTTTAGCATATGGAACTGACAATTTAGAGCCCTGATAGCAAGGGTAGCTGAGATGTATACTGAGGTGTATACTTTTTTACCCCATCTGTCTAGTGCTTGGGAATCCCTGAGGGGGTGGGATTCTTAGCAGAGGTTGCTTTAATCCCTTTAGGCCCTTGAGAAATTACCTCAGTGTCAGCAGTAGGATTTTCAAAAACACTGTAGTACCTGTCTGGTTTTCTGGGTGCAGGAGGGAGGGTGTCAGGAGTCAAATTGAATTCCAGGAAAACATCCTCCACAACTTCCAGGACTGGGGGGGGGGTGGCCAAGGGTCTGTGCTGTGGAAGATCTAAGAATTCCCTGAGTCTCTTCTTAGACTGATGGTAGTCCTGACGTTCCCATTGGAAATGCTCTCTTAAGGTATGAAGGATTTCCCCAAAGGAAAAGTCCTCTGGGGGAGATGCTAAAAGGATGGAATCCTCTGCATCAGAATCCTCATAAGTAGAGAGGGGTTGCATGTCTTTATATTCAGATGCATCAGAGTCATCTGACACTTGTTCAGACAAAACTACATGGGACAGATCTGTTTTCCTTTTGGAGGGGGTAGCTTGGCTTCCCCTGATCAGCATGATAAGGTCTTCTGCCATTTTAAGCATTTGAGACTGAGGCAAGGAAGCATGTGCCTGAGATTGGGTCGTCGGTTTCTTGGGTGTGGTTTGTACCCTGGGCCTAAGCAACTCGGTCGTTTTCGAAAGAACAGTAGTCGCGAAGGAAGACGTCGGTTTGTGTCGAAAATTGGTATTGTGAAGGACTTCATCGGAAGCCAGTGCCTGCTCAGCGGCTCCAGATCCATCTAAAGTAGAGACAACCGCAGGATCCTTAGTCGAAGAAGAAGAGTTTTGTGGCATACTGGACTCTGAAAGGGTCTTGGTAGCGGCCTGCGAATCCACACAAGTGGGCATCAGGGGCTGCGAAAGTGCCTCACTGAGGACTGGAGAACTGAAGACTAGCTTGATGGGACCATCATCGGTAGGTTTGGACCTGTGCTGCCTGCTCTGTCTTTATCTTTACATTTTTTCGGAAGATCTGTTGTCGGATGGCTTACCGAATCCATATTGGAGTTTGAGGACTGTAAGCAAAAATATCTAGCTACAATAAGGGCCCGACGACGCATAGTTCTGGTGTTGAACAAAGCACAGATGTGACAGCAAGGGATGTCATGGTTTGGGCCTAAACAAGTGATGCGGTAAGAATGAAAGTCTTGGTGTGGTATTTTCTTTCCACAGGCGAGACAATTGTTAACTTTTTCTGACATCGGTTTGTGCAAGAAAAAAAGATCCCCAACTGGGTACTTAGCTTTAGAAGACTTCAGCTTCAATTCGGTAGATGAAACTCAGGTAGCAGCCGACCGGCACTCATGCGAACTGCTTCTGCTTTGGGCTCCATGGCAAGAAAGACTGATGCAATGGCGTTGGCTGCCTTACTTTATACTACTGATGACCTGACTTCAGTCCTGAAGCGGCAGCAACCGACACAGAAATACTAAGCCTCTGGTATTAGGGCAGGCTGAGGGCTACCCTGGCAGGGATAACCCAAATGTGATGACTGCAACAGTAAAAAATGAAGAATATCAGAGAATTACCAGTCTAACTCTTAGATACTATGATGTTCACAAACCAGCTACTCTTTCTTGTGATGCTTCAAAATTTGGTCTTGGTGCAGTCATTCTTCAAAAGGGTAGATCAGTAGCCTATGCATCCAGAACTCTAACCCAATCTGAGATGCAGTATGTGCAGATAGAGAAAGACCTCTTGGCAATCGTGTCTGCATGTTCGAAGTTACATGATTATATTTATGGTTGCCCAATTCAAATCGAAACTGACCACCAACCTCTAGTCACTATTTTGAGAAAGCCTATGTATACAGCTCCTGCCAGATTGCAAAGCATGATTTTGAAATTACAAAAGTATAATTTCAATCTTGTTTACACAAAAAGGTAAACTTCTTTATCTTCCTGATACTTTATCCAGATCACCCAAAAATATCACCGAACAGCATGAACATGAGAAACATGATTTTGAAGTCATGGAAGTCAAAAATGTTTCTTCCACCCATCTTTATGAGCTTGGAAGTCACACAGTCTCAGATCCAATACTGCAGAAGCTCAACCACTTCATCAGTCATGGATGGCCTTCAAAGCACTTGCTTACCAGTAGAAGTGCAACCATATTTTCCTTACAGAGATGAGATTTTGTTTGACAATGGTATCATAAAAGGTCCAAAAGTGATGGTTCCAAAATCCTTGCAACAAGAGTATATTACCAACTTGCACTGTAGCCACACAGGAACTGATTCTACCAAAAGAAGGGCAAGAGGACTAGTATTTTGGCCTTCTATGTCAAAGGATAGCATGAGAGTACTTTCATCTTGTTCCGTATGTAATAGTACTAAGCCACATCAACAGAAATAACCATTTCAGCTAAATCAAATTCCTGAATTACCTTGTTCAACAGTAGCTACATTTTCAAATGGAATGGCCAACATTACTTGGTGTCAGTAGACTCTTATTCAAATTGGTTTGAGACTGACTTACTTTCTAATCTGGCGTTCAGTACTGTCATTACTAAGTTAAAGCGTCATTTTGCAGTCAGTGGTAGTCCACACAAAGTTATTTCTGACAATGGTACACAGTTTACAAGCCAGTAATTCAAGAGATTTTCTGAACAATGGGACTTCATTCATGTTACGAGTAGCCCTGAGCACCCACAGTCAAATGGTTTGGCAGAAAATGCAGTTCAAAGTGTGAAACAGTTATTAGAGAAGTCAAAATGAGACAATAGCAATGCTTTCCTGAATCTCCTGAATCTCAGAAATATTCCTCGTGATAAATATCTTGGTTAACTAGCACAAAGGCTTTTGTCGAGACAAACCAGAAAGTACAGTTGTGCACACTTACCATAAATGTACATGTTCAACTGCATTCACTGTTGCAGTCATCACATTTGGGTTATCTGCTTGCAGTAGCCCTCAGTCGGCCTGATTATCAAAGTCTTGGGTCCTGCGTCAGTTGCTGTCTCATCTTTCATGATATCAGGTAGTCAGGGGTATAAAGCATGCAGCCAATGCCATTATATAAGTTTTTCTTGCCCCAGATGTCAGGTGTCCCCATAATGGGAAGCAATTATATACAAGGTTACACCTCCAACAAAAAAGCAAATACACCAAAAGAATAGAGGTATAGTCAATATAAGTAAGGGGACTGGAGGGAGGGTAATCAGGACTGCAACAGTGAATGCACTCGAACATCTACATTTATGGTAAGTGTACACAACTGTACTATGTTCTTCGTGTTTCACTGTTGCAGTCATCACATTTGGGTAGATTTCCAAAGCTATGGATGGGAGGAGGTAATTAGATAGCATTACGACCAGCTAGAAGGCCCTGCAGGACTGCAGTGGCAAATCCAGCTCTGGATTTAGAAAAAATTGGCAAGTGGTAATGTTTGGTGAAGGCATGTGCAGAACTCCAGGTAGCAGCTTATACGATGTCCCTGGTAGGGACAACTCTGAGAAAGGCTGTAGAGGTAGATGCATCCCTGGTTGAATGTGGTCTTATCCCCTGTGGGGTAGGTTTTCCATGATGCTTATAGCAGAAATGAATGCAATGGCTTATCCACTTTAGAAATGGTTTGCTTTGAAATTGCCTTCCCTTCTGCCCCTGCAGCAAATGCAACCAGCAGCTGTTCAAATTTCCTGAGAGGCTTAGTCCTGTCCAAGTAAAATCTAAGTTGTCTGTGCACATCCAAGGAGTGCAGTATTCATT
The DNA here is from genome assembly GCF_019279795.1 of Protopterus annectens. Classification (NCBI taxonomy): domain Eukaryota; kingdom Metazoa; phylum Chordata; order Ceratodontiformes; family Protopteridae; genus Protopterus; species Protopterus annectens. The sequence goes on from NC_056739.1 coordinate 1,502,553,573, forward strand.
CCCCTTTGTTCTGTGGATTACAAAAGAAGGTTGGCAAATGAATGGACTGATTAAGGGCCATACTGGATACCACTTTGGGCATGAAGGAGGGATTGGTCCTAAGGGACACCCTGTCAGCATGAAAGATGATGAAAGGCTCCACTGCCATGAGGGCATGTAATTCAGACACCCTTCTTGCTGAAGTGATGGCTAGAAGGAAGGCTGTTTTCCAAGAAAGGAATTTCAACTCTGCAATTGCAGCTGGCTCAAAGGGAAGTAGAGTGAGCTTTTCCAATACAAAGTTAAGGTCCCAGGCTGGAGTAGGGGCTCTCCTGGGTGGTCTTAAGTTTTTGGCCCCTCTGAGGAATTGCTTCAGCAGTGGATGAGAGAAGAGGGGTGGTTCTGTATTGTAATGAGCTGAAATGGCTGAGGCATGAATTTTGATGGAGGAAAAGGAAAGACCCTTGTGAAGCATCTCAGTTAAGTATTGAAGAATATGGGGTAAATTGGGCGCTGCTGTGCCCATCCCCTGAGTTTGGCTCCAGGAACAGAATCTTTTCCATTTTTCAGCATAGGATTTTCTAGTACTAGGCCTCCTTGCCTCCAGGATGACATCCATCACTTGCTTACTGAGGGATGGTAACAGAGAGATCAGGTAATTAGCCAGGCTGCCAGGTTCAGGGTTTGAAGTTGTGGGTGCAGAATCTGTCCCCCCCTGCTGGGACAACATGGCAGGGGTCTGAGCCAGGTGCCATGGTGCCAGCAGTGACACAATGTGCAAGAGGGGGTACCAGTGTTGGCGTGGCCAGTCTGGTACAATCAGTATTGTCCTTGGTTTGTCCTGCTTGATCTTTAGTAGTACCTTGGAGAGGAGAGGCAGAGGGGGAAAGGAATAAACTGATATGTTTTTCCAGGTGAAGGACAGGGCATCCACTTTCCAAGCTTGTTTGTGGGGGAGTCCTTGTGCAGAATTTGTCCAATTGGAAGTTCTGGAGGGAAGCAAACAGGTCTATCTCTATTTGTTTCTCAACATGTTGAATATCTTTGGTTCCAGTTTCCACTCGTGTGGGTCCATGAGATTTCTGCTTAGGTCGTCTGTCAGTGCATTTAGCTTTCCTGGCAGGAATTGAGCCTGTAGGTGCACTTGGTAGCTCAAGGCTGTGTTCCACAGTGCCATGGGTAGTCTGCAGAGAGCGTATGAGTGGGTTCCCCCCTGCTTGTTTATGTACCACATAACAGTGGTGTTGTCTGTCTTTACCAATAATTGTCCTGGAAGAATGTGGTCCTTGAAGGCTATCAGAGCATTCTGTACAGCTAACATTTCTTTTTGACTGATATGCAAGTGCATTTGATTTAGGTTCCATTTGCCTTGAATGCACTGCCCTGCCAAGTGATTCCCCGATGCATATTCTGATGGGTCTGTTGTTAGGGTTTGGGCGGCAGGGGATAGAATGAATGGCAGTCCCTTGTTTTGGTGGAAGGCCTCTGCCCACCAAAGGAACTCTATCAGTAGACCAGGTATGATAGGAATCATTAATTTTAGATCCTGAGAATGCTGACACCATAGGCTTTTTAGATACCATTGTAGTTTCCTCATATGCAGTCTTGCAGAAGGAATTAGTAGAATGCAAGAGGCCATGAACCCCAGGGCTTGCAGTATTTTCCTTGCAGATAGCTGGGCCTTGGTGGCCAGTGGTTTGAAGTAGACTGTCATAGGTTCATACTAGGCTATCTGCCCTAGGGCATTTATAAGCCTAGCCAGAGTGTGTTTGGCTTTCGCCACCCATTTTAAATTAATTTTGCTATGCCCTTTTTCGAGGTTTGTATACTGTGCCTCTGTCTAACAGTGACACAGAAGTGATACTCGGGGTAAACCTATGATCTCCCATCCACTCATCAAGATTCCTCTTGAAGAGGGTCAATGAGGGACTTTGCCTAACCTGGACTGGGATTTTATTCCAGAGTGAAGGGAGCCTCTGGGTTATGAATCTGTTCCTCCAGCATGTCCTGTTTATTTCAGTGCTGAGGTTCAAGTCTCTCGAGCACATAGCTCAATGGGATTTGGATTTTCTGAGGTGCAGCATGTCCAGTAATTCCGGGTTGGACATGGCTTTATACGTCAGGCACAGATCGCCTCTGAGCAGGCGGTATGCCACTGAGTAGAGCTGGAGTTTCTTTAACCGGGCAGCATATGGCATCTGTTTGAGCCCTTTGATCCTCTTGGTGAGGAACTTTTGGGGTCTTTCCAGTTGCTGCAGGTGTCTGGTACATCCCAAAAGGGGCATTGTACTCAATTATGGGCCTGATGAAGGATGAGTAAAGAGGCACGATGACCTCCCCTGATCTAGATGTGAATCCCTTCATGATTAGGTGGGCTATATAAAATGTTTTTCTAACCACTTTGGCCACGTGGTTGTCAAATGAGAGATTGCTAACAACTTGGGTCCCCAGGTCCCTAATTACTTCTTCTGTACTTAATGAATTACCACCTATGTGATAATTTGTGGGCACTTTGTTTTTGCCAAAGGGGATGACTATACACTTTTTGGCGTTTAGCTTGAGGCCATGGCTCTGGCACCAGTTGTCTGTTTCTATGAGGCCCTTTTGGAGGATGTTTGTGTCGGCTGGAGAATCGATTATGGCACCCAGTTTGCAGTCATCTGCGAACTTGGTCAGCCACATTCCTTCCATGTTGGCCTGTACCTACGAGAAATATATACCGAACAAGAGAGGTCCCAGGACTGAGCCTTGTGGGACGCCATTTGTTACTGGTTTGGAGTCTGACATGGCTCCAGCAATTCTAACCATGTGGGTTCTGTCCTTGAGCCAGTTTGTAAGCCATCTAGTGACATAGGGGTTTATATTTAAGCTGGCTTATCTATAATGCCCGAGTGGGGTATTGTATCGAAGGCTTTTGCGAGGTCCAGGTAGGCTGTGTGGACCACCTTCCCCTCGTCAATGGCCTTGGTGACTGTTTCAAAAAAATCGACCAGGTTTAAGAGGTAGGATCTGCCCTTAACAAAGCCGAACTGGGTAGGATCCAGTGTCTGTAGGTCCCCAATATCTTTATTTATGAGGTCCATGATGATCCTTTCCATAGCTTTGCAGACCAAGCTAGTCAGGCTTATGGGGCGATAGTTTCCAGGATCCGTTGAGGCACCACCTTTGTGGAGAGGGACCACTGTTGCTGTACGCCACTCTTTGGGTACATATCCTGCAGTAAGGCTGAGATTGAACAGTAGTTTTATGTTTGGGTTTAGCTCTTCTTGGAGTTAATGTAGGATGCAGCCCAGGACACCATCTGGTCCCATTGATGCTGTGTTTTTTGCTTTGGAGAGAGCGGCTCTTACCTGAGCATCTGAGATGTCAGGGGGGCAGCACTCTGCTGGGATAGATATTTGCCCTTTTGGTGGGGAGGGGGGGAGAAGTTTGCGCTGAACCTGTCAGCTAGGATGTTGGCAATGTCTGTGGGTTCAGTGTATTTTTTGTCATTTTGGACTAATTCTGAGCATATCTGGGAATTCCCACCCAGGTTCCTAAGATAACTAAAGAAAGCCTTGTGATTATCCTTAGTGTCCTGTGCAATTTTTCTCTCGAAGCTGGCCTTAGACGATTATTTGAGTGCCCGTAGTTATTTGCTAATACTGATCAGAGATGCCTTCCCTTTTTGGGATTTTGCTCTATCATGTAGTAGCTTCCTCCTTCTATTGTATAGTTTGTTTATGGCTGGGGTCCACCAGACAGGACGTCTGCCTTTGGAGGATTGGGTCTTGGTTTTATTTGGGATTGCATGATCCATGCATTCCTGAAGGTGTTCATAGAACGCGTTTATAAAGGATTCTGCGGTCTGGGCAGATTTTCCACAGGCCCGGGGCTTTGAAGGAATCCACCTCGGTTTTGAGGAGTGTGAAATTTGCTTTAGAGAAGTTTTTCACTGTGGTTTTCTGGGCAGGGGTAGGGTCGGGATGTGAATATCCAGTGAGATTAGTTTATGGTCTGATCTTACCAGTGAGGGATACACTTCTGGTCTGGAGCATAGAGTCCCCATGTTGGTGATAATCAGGTCCAGTATGTTTTCCCCTCTTGTGGGAGTGGTAACAAGTTGTTCCATAGCATTTGAGTTTATAAATTCTAGGAACCTTTGGGCTAGGGTGTTGGAGCTAGAGTAATGCTCCCAGTCTATGTTTGGGTAGTTGAAGTCGCCCAATATAATGGTGTTTGGAGAGACCTTCATATTTTCCAGTGTTCTCAGGAAGGCCGAATGGGGTTCCTGGGTTTGGGAGGGTGGTCTGTAGCAGGCTATAAACTGGAAGGCAGTTTTACCCACTGTTAGTTGCACATGGATAGTCTCTGATGTTTCGTGCTGTGCCACCAACCTGGAGGTGTTGGTATCTTTGACGAATATTGATACTCCCCCTCCTTTTGTGGTTCGGTCCAAGTTTTGGGGCCGAAAAGCATGGTATGAGGTATAACCTGGTAGGGCTGGGGTGCTCTCGGGAGCCTTGAACCAGGTCTCTGTTACTGCACAGATATTGATGTTCTCCATGCTAAGGAGAGTTTCGAAAAGTGCATCTTGAGGTTTAGACTTCTGGCGTTGAGTAGCATTACTCTTAGTTTCTTATCCCTTGTGATACCTATGGAGGTGGGTTTGTCTTTTGAGCCTTGCCTAAAAAAGGCACTATGGGGGTAGCAAGAGCCTTTGCCAATATCCGAAAGCCCAGGGTAACAGGTGCAAGCCGTCCCTAGTGAAGCATCGTGGCTTATCGAGCATGTCATCCCAGGCTGACAAGCATTGGATCCCCTTTGAATGACACCAATACTTAAGCCAATTGTTGAAATTGATCATCTTGTCTTCATATTGTGGCATCATTCTTGGTGAGGGTAAGATGCTACTCAAGGTCAGGGTCATACCGGCCTGGGCTACATGCTCAGAGAGCTCCTCCATGTCTCTTTTCATGTAGTCCAGGGAGGTATGTCTCAGGTCATTCACACCAGCATGGACAATGACTGAGTCATATTTGTACTTGTCTTGGAGTGACCTGAGTGCTTGTGTTATGTGGCGGATCTTAGCACCTGACAGGCAGCTCACCATGACCTTCTCCTTGTTCAGCCTGGTGAGCGGGACGTCAGTGTGCCTGACGACAGAGTCACCTATTACAAGTGTATCAGATGTGTTGTTTAGCCTTAAGGGCTGTGACTGTTCGGCACACTGGCTTTGTGAGCTATGTGTTGCACGTGTTTTGTTTTGGGGTAGCAGTTGCTTGGGTGTCTGCTTTGGAGGTCTCTGCTGCTTAGGCAGATTTTGATTTAGAGCCTCCGAGTATGTTTTTGTGTGTTTATGTGTTTGGTTTGCTGTTGTGGTAGGTCTATGTGAGACTGGAATTGTAGTGAGTGTGGTTTCCTTCTCCTCCTGACTGGTTACACCAGTACTGAGTTGAGAGAGCTTAGCCTCCAGTTTGGCTATATGGTTGCATCTCTCACATGTGTTGGAATTTGTTGGGAGGAGGAGAGGGTTGTCTGTGTACATGAGACAGTTGTAACATTGCCTCAAGATTCCCAGATTCACCAGCTGGACCGGAAAGGAGATTGACAACTGACCTTTGGACATGCTAGAATAGTATTGAGAATTCCTTTATAATTGAAAAAAACGGCCAATGGGGAACAAGGTGCTCAAGAGGAATTTGTGAGGGTGTAGTGCTTTTAATTTTTTAGTGCTAACTTAGTGAGCAAGTGCCAGGTAACTTAAATGCAATGTGTTACAGGTAAATTAAATGCAAAAACGACAAGCAGTAACTTTCTTTCAAGTGAAACAAGGAAGTAAGTACAGTAAACAATGCAGATATCACTAGGGATCCACAGAAGCGCTGAAAAGCCGCGTTTTAGGTGGAATTAGCGTTTCAGGGAAATAACAAGCAAACAAACAACAAGCATACAAACAAAGCTAGATTCAGCAGGCCTGGATCTAGTCTACACTACAGCAAACAAGGTGTACCAATTTTAGTAAGAAACAGTTCAAATATGCAGGCACTATAAGCCTTTAACCAGAAATTCCCAGCTGAGAAGGGCACAGTCCAGCCTCTCCTCCCACAAGAGTGCAGACCACGAACCTTCTTAATGTAAAATAACTGGCCTGAAGCCCAAGTGCTTAAACCATTGAATTTGTTTCTCTGGTGTGAGGTAGGCAATCTGGGAAGTTGTATTCAAACTTGCTCCCAGGAATACAATTTGTTGGCAGGGTACAAGATGGGATTTATTTTCATTTATGGTGTACCCCAGAGACGTTAGCAATTTCTTTACAAATGCCAGATGATTTAATAGTACATCCTGGCTTTCTGCCTGAATTAGACAATCGTCCAGGTATGGGTATATTTGAATATTTCTTTGCCTGCAAAATGCAATGACTGGAGCTAGGCACTTTGTGAATACCCTGGGCGCAGTAGATAAGCCAAAGGGCAGTGCAGAGAACTGATAGTGAATGTAGCCTGCTTTGAAGCGTAGGTATCTTCTGCAAGATTCCCTTATTGGGATGTGCAGATAGGCTTCCTTTAAATCCAGTGTTGCCAACCAGGAATCTTTGCCTAGCATGGGAAGCAGGTGATGAAGAGTTAGCATCTTGAATTTTGGGATTACCAAAAATCTGTTTAGGATAGACAGGTCCAGGATAGGACGCCATGAACTGTCTTTTCTGGGTACCAGGAAACGTCTAGAGTAGAAACCTTGTCCCCATTCTTCTTCTGGGACAGGTTGAATAGCCCTGATGCTTAAAAGAGAGAGAACTTGCTTTTGAGCCTCTTCCCACTGATTTGAGGGTAGGTCTGGCCAACCGTTTGGAGTTGGTAAGGAGTGGAAGTGGAATCTGTATTCTTTGGAAACTATATTTAAAACCTATTTGTCCTGGGTAATGAGTTTCCAATTTTTTGCATGCACGGCAATCTTTCCCCTAAACTAACAGTCAGTAGAGCAGGACTTGGAAGGTTTAAAGTTAAGTCACTGAGACAGTTTCCCATAGGGGGGAGTCTTACGACTCCCTGCTTTGGAAGTGGTAGCCCCCCACTGCTTAGGCCTGTGAGTACCTTGGGACTGAAGCCTGGGTGTTCTGCTGGTTCTGGGTTTGGACTGATAAGGCCTGGAAGAGGCAGAAAAGTACCAATTTTTAGAGAGCCAATGCCTACTAAATCTGGGAGGCTGTACTTGCAGGAAATATTTAACAGTTTGCATAGATTTAGCTTTTTCCTCCATCTTTTTAAGTACTTCTTCTGCTTTGTTGCCAAACAGGCAGTCTTGGTTTAAGGGAGCATCCAGTAATTTAGCTTTAACATGATCTGACAAAGATTGCTCCTTAAGCCAAGCATGCCTTCTAAGTACAGACCCAGTGACAGCAGCCCTGCAAGATGCATCTAATGAATCAAAACCACACTGCAAAGTATGTTTTCCAACTTGTTCAGCAGAATGCATTAAATCCTGTAAATCTTTATTTTCAGCACAGTCAGGAATCAACATCATTTTCTGTTTAAGCAATCCAATAATATGCTGCTGATACTTTAACATATGAAACTGTCAGTTTAAGACCCTAATGGCCAAGGTTGCAGAAGTGTATACCTTTTTACCCCATCTATCCAGCACCCTGGAATCTCTATCAGAGGGGGTGGGATTTTTGGCAGTAGTAGTCTTAATGCCCTTGGGTCCCTGTGAAATGGTCTCAGGATCCACAGTAGGATTTTTAAAGAGGAACTTGTGAGAGTCAGGTACCCTCTAATACCTATCAGGATTTCTGGGAGCAGGAGGTAAAGAGTCAGGGGCCAGGCTAGATTCTGAGAAGGCATCATCTACAATGTCCAGTACAGGAGGGATAGCTAAAGGCCTGTGTTGAGGCAGGAGTAAGAATTCCCTAAGCCTCTTCAAAAATGCTCCCTAAGAGTATGCAAGGTTTCACCAAAAGAGAAATCCTTTGGAGGAGAAGCAGAGGGAATGGAGTCCTCTGCATCAGAATCCTCATAGGTAGATAAGGGCAAATCCTGGTCAGAGAAAACAGAAATTTCAGAGTCCTGATCAGAAGTAAAATCAGTCCTATGCCTCTTAGAGGGGGAAGGGAGGCTTCCCCTAATTAGAGTAATTAGGTCTTCAGCCATTCTTATCATTTGTTTTTTAGGCATAGAGGCCTGACCATGCGGTCTGGACGTCAGTTTTCTAGGCACAGATCGAGTTTTAGGTCTTGAAGAAGATGATGGCATTGGTTTAATATGCAAGTCAGTAGGCCTGAATACACCCTCAGAGGCCGGTGCCTGCACAGCGGCTCCGGACCCATCCAAGGTAGAGACATTCGCAGGTTCCACAGTCGGAGAAGCATTTTGCGGCATACCGGACTCCGAATTGGTCTCAGTAGAAGCCTGCGAATCTGAAGTAGTGGGTATCAGGGGCTGCGAAAGCACCTCACTGAGTGCCAACGAACTGGCGACTAGCTTAGGACAAGTGTCATCGACAGCTTTGGACCTATGCGGTCTGTCTCTGTTTTTATCTTTGCATTTTTTCGGAATATCGGTAGTCAGGTGGCTTACCAAAGCCATTTCTGGATAATTGAACCGAGTACCAAAATATTTAGATGTGTAAATGAATCGTAAACAAATAGTACGAGGTTTGAATAAGGCACAAAACCGACAGCGAGTTACGTCATGGTCTGGGCCTAAGCAGGGAATGCAGTACGAATGAAAATCTTTATGAGGTATTTGCTTCCACAAGAAATACAATTGTTAACTTTTCTGACATCGGTTTAGAGCAAGAAAAAGGTTCCCCAACGGGGTACTTACCTTAGTTGAAGACTTCGGACCTGAAACTCGAAAACGAAAATTTCAGGAGTCGGCCGACCGGCACTTGCGAACTGCTTCTGCTTCGGGCACCGCACGGCAAGAAAGACTGATGTAATGGCGTCGGCTGCATGCTTTATACCCATGACTACCTGACATCATGGAAGATGAGACAGCAACCGACGCAGGACCCAAGACTTTGATAATCAGGCCGACTGAGGGCTACTGCAAGCAGATAACCCAAATGTGATGACTGCAACAGTGAAACACGTAGAACATCCACACTACCAATCAATAGCAATCTGTTGGTTCCCTGTGCCAAGATCAACAAAGCAGTGAGAGCTCAACTTATGAAAAGCCGTTTGTCCCAGAAGTCCTATTATAATAAGTCCAGCAAACTGCTCAATCCATTATGAGAAGGGGAGATAGTGAGGAAGCAGACGTCCAAAAGTTTTGATCAAACTGGAGTCATGAAAAGTGCGTGTCAACAGCCGAGATCGTACATTGTGGAATCACAAGAAGTAGATTTTAGGTGGAATCGGAAACATTTAGTACCGTTGTCCAAGCCTGTATGGCAGCATCTTGCCTGTGAAAAATAATCTAGATGTCAGAGTGAGTCATCCACTGCTCAAGTTCCAGAAGACATTTCAGCAAATATCCCTGTTCCCGAAAAGATTCCTTAAACTCCTGAAACAGACTGTTCACCAATGACTGTCCCTGTTGTTAAACCCAGTCTTAATTGCTATATCACTAGATCAGAATGCATTTCCAGATTAAGCTCCAGATACACAGCAACTTGGACATGAATGTTGTGTTTATTTCTTAGTGTCTGTATAATTGCATGTCTTTTTTCAGATGTCATTTTATTGTGGGCAATTCACTAAAGAGTGAGGATGTAGATCAGTATGTATGTATACCTTTAAGAAACTGTTGTTCCATAATTTCGATATGACGCAAGAAAATAGTGCATCTCCCGCTGAGTTCTTGGGTTTGGTCACTAGCAGTAGATTTTTGTTGCTGGAGCATAGTGGTCTAGTGGAGCAGTAGGGCTGGAGAAGGTTTTGAAAGGATGGGATTTTTAACAGGATAATTTACTAACTTGTGGGCGAGAGAGAGTTGATTCAAGTGAATAAGTTGAGGGAGTTCAAACCAGTCAAGTTCTCTAAGTGAGATACAGTGGTGGATGCAGTAAGATGCACCAGTGGCAAACTTAGCAGTTTTACTGTAGCAAGCCTCGAGCTTGTTTAGGTCTGTTTGTCTAAGGTAGGTAAGTATAGGAGAGGCGTAGAGTAAAGTGGAGATTAGGTGGGAACTGGCAGCAGAAATTCTGGCTGTCCTGATGAGGAATTGGTGAGGAATTGTTTGTTTCTGTATAATGCACCTAGTTTTTTGTGAACCTTATTTATAGTAAGAGAAATGTGAGTGTCAAATCTGAGATTGTTATCAATCTCATCACCAAGTAGTTTGGTGTGTTCTGTTGGGGAGATGACAGTATTGTCTTTGGCTAGAATATTAGAGTGGGGATAGCTGGGTTAGATTTAGTGGGGAAATAATATTAATTATACAATGACCCCCTATTAATATTCCAAAACGTGCACGCTAACCAGCGTGCAAGTTGTAAATCAGAGTTATAGTAATGGAAAAAGGTCCTGTCGCCCAGACTTTTTCCATTAGTATAACTCTTTTTTACAGCAACGGAGAACGCAAGATCTCCGTTGCTTTTTACAACCTGTCTCGCTATGTTAAATGAGTTTAACATAGCGAGACAGCTTTAAAAAAAGCAATGGAGGATTTCCGTTGCTTTTTTTAAAGCTGTCTCGCTATGTTAAACCCATTTAACATACCGAGACACTTCAAAAAGCAACAGAGATCTTGCTTTCACCATTGCTTTTTTCAAAACTGTCTCGCTATGTTAAATGGGTTTAACATAGTGAGACAGCTTTTAAAAAAGCAACGGAGATCTTGATTTCTCCGTTGTTTTTGCCCACAGCTCTGATGTACTGCATAAGTATACGCATGCACAGTACATCAGAACTGCCGCAGAATACCAGACAGCTGCAGAAGGGCAGCAAGGAGGAATTATACAATGCCATTATTTAAGAAAAGTAATTTTTTTTTCTTAAATAATGTCATTATAATAATAACCCACTTCTGGGTGTGGGTAATGCTGGATTTACCCACGGTTGTCTTTGTTTGGCCAGTCAGGCATCACCCTCGTGACCAAACCACACCAACTGTGGGTAAATCCAGCATTACCCACACCCAGGCGTGGGTTATTGCTAATTAACTGACAGAATATAAAATGCAAACTAAAAGTGCAGATTATAATACTTTTGACAAATACTTCTAAATAAATGGGCCAAATGGCTCTGAAGACACAGATCTGTAGACATTCTTAACTTTTCTTGCTGGTGTGTGGCAGCATTAGGTCAAAAATTACTGATGTTGAATACAAACACAGACATTTAAGCTTTTTCTCAGCTAGTAGTACTTAAATAAGCACATTTTCCCAGTATACTAGGTTGAGTGGCTTGTGAGAAGCTAGGAAAGGTAAAACAAATTGACAGTGTAGAACCAAATACTTGTGTTAAGAATCAATCACAGTCACAAAGATATTAGTTTGGTTTTACACAGTATCTGAAATATTATCTTGCAAGAGTCAATTTTACTGGCTTAGAAAGCTTTCCATGAGAATATTGTACATGAGTAAAGCTTGTAGTAGTGCCAAGGATGCATGCTCCTGTAAAAAAGTACCTGAAGTACTCAGATGAAATTAAATGTTTAACAGCAAATGAAAAGAATGGAGAGCTTATGTGCTACTCAGAGGCAACCAGAACCAACAGAATGCATGAATAGTATGGTTCAACTTTGTAATGAAAGTAAGACTTGCATTTACACTAATCTCTACTAACTGAATAAAGTAATTAAAAGCAAGCATTACACTTAAAGCCCTTCTAAAGCTGTGTGCAACAGTTCGGTCGGACAGCTGGCCAGGAAAACTGAAGTAAATCAGTGTGAGTAAATCATACTACAGAAGTTTAAAAGCCCATCCTCCAATCAGTGAGAACACGTCTAAACAAACCAAAGAAAGTCAAACTGAGGCAGTCAGATCATTTGCAGATCTACAGTTTGAACATAATCCTACAAAAGATTGTCCACAAGTGTAAATAACTAGAGAATAAAATGAGCAGAAAATAATTCCCACAGTAAATACTTCATGAGCAGCTAGATGTCTCAGACTTCAATGCATCATACCATTCTTAAAATAACCTGTTTCTTGTTTGTGTAGGAGATAACACAGTACAGTTCCTGAGCGCTTTCACATGATGAAAAATTTGTCATTTTTCACCCCATTATGAAACATGTTTCATGTAAAAGTGCTCAGTGACAGGACTTAATGGTTGTCCTGTCCTGATATCTCTGAGATATTCCAGGCAGGATTTTGACTGATACTTCTAAACATCCATCCAATGAAAGAATAGGGAATACAAATGGCAATACTTCAGACCATAAACTACATCCATGGTCTGACAGCTATAATTTTAAGAAACATAGTAAGCCTGTCCATTTATAAAGTGGATATTGAGCAGGCAGAAAATATGTTAGCCTCCTGAAGATGCTGGTTACATTCCCAGAGAAAACAGCCAGAATGCTCCAATCTGTCCAGTAGTCTCAAATAATTCCTATATGAGATGTTTTTGCTTTTGAGAATTGCTGTTTGTAGAATATCACTATTCAGTAACCATGTCCCAGTATTTTCTAACGATTCCAATCATGTTCTTTACAACAGGTGAGTATCTGATAACAACGTAGATTTTTTTTTTTTAGCAAATGTATAGTCATCTGTATGCCATTTGCTAACTCAGCTCTCCATTCTTGACCTTCCTCTTCGATTTGTTTGTGTTAGCAACTCAACGAGATAGCCTCTCTCCTGTAGTTTGTTGGCGCTACCTTACTGGATGCATTAGCATTAGTAAATACAGCACAAAATTCAACATAACGGGAGTAATTTATTAACTGGCTTCAGTGTACAATACCAGCCAAAAGAAGATGCTCATCACCTTGGTTTCCTCTACACTGTCGAATTTCTTCCTCTATCCTTGATGGAGTGTTTCACATCCAAAATGTCAAACCTCATTTGCTTGGATAATGAAACTTTGATTGTGGCATATGGGGATGAAGCCATGACTCCCAGGTGACCTAACTTCAGTTAGTAAATCAGCACTGCAACTGTTAGGTAGGGAGAAGGGAAGTGTGCTCCAATACCAACCCATCCTTCCTCTACGGAAGGAGGAAGCTAGCCCTGCTGTACTGGTGGCCCCTACAAGAAAAACAGGGGAACATCAAGAAGCAGTTATAGGTAGCATAAGAGACACATGATGGAAAAGCTAAGGGGGTGATGGGATATAGACCTTGCTTTGGAATCCCACTAGAATGCTGACACTGTACAAATCTTTCTGTTCACTCTAAGGATTGGGTTAGGGTTTGACTTCTACACTGGCTGCTCATTTATACTCAACTCAATCCCAAGAGGAGCAGTGGGACAGAAGAGCTCTATCTCTGGCCAAGAAAAAAAATGGTCTGTAAAACTGCTGCCTGGCTAGAAAGTGAGCTTGGTTCTCACCGTCACAGGGGGACAAATGAGCCAAATGTGTGCAGGAAGCAAGAGACAATGGACTGGCGTCATGAGGACAACAAACAGAAAAAATAATTTGATTGTAGTCTCTGAAGTAAGGAAGTAAAAGGTTGTGGTTCACTCTGGTCTATGAGGAAGAGACTGTCTATGTATGAGGAGGAGATTGTCAATGTATCAACAGTAAACTTTCATGCTAGTCTGAAAACAGCAATCATGGTGTGTGTGTTTTATATATATATATATATATATATATATATATATATATATATATATATATACAAATAAAGGAAAGAAAAAGTGAGTAATAGTGGTCACAACGAAACTAAAAATAACCCGACCACTGAAAGACGCCAACACC
>NC_056739.1:1502572346-1502619846 GCF_019279795.1 Protopterus annectens
AAAAATTAAACTGTATTACTGTATTCCTTAAATTTCCTAACAGTACTGTTGGCTATAAAACAGTACCTTACAAAATCAAATATGTCGAAAACTTTGCCTAGCAGTTGCAGCATTACTTTCTGTTATGGTAACCATTATGTTTTTTCAACCCACAAACTTGACAATCCCTTATATTTCAGGGCAAAAGCCCATATTTTAACCTCCTAGACTTTCTATTAATCTTTACGATCCACAAAGACTGTTTTAGGAGCACATATGCTGAAGTAATTCCTAAAGTAAAGTTTTCAATGAAAATCATACCAGCATTTCTGGCATATTTGTTCTAATGACCACAGTCTTGAACCAGCTTCCTATTTTATTAAGGCTCTGTCTCTTTTTATATTATCAGTCATGACCATAACATCACTATAACAGACTCTAGTGAATACTTTCAAATGATGACATTATTTTTTTCCTTTGTTAGTGCACAAAAAGTTGAGAGAGACCTGGCCTGACAGTTTTTTTTCTACATTACAAATCTTAGAGACAAAAACACTATAAGTTGGACACACAATCAAGATCACATTCATCCTTTGGTTCCACCATACTCAGGAATGTACTTCTCTGATACCACCGGTTTGATAGCTTGGGATTCTGTCCCACATACTTAACGAACAAAAATAGACAACATCGGATACAAAAGTTATGTACTTAATAATGTTACATCCATGTTTCACAATTTTCTTCTGCTTCAAACTTCACCCATCCTACCCCCTTCCAAATTGTCACCTATGGCTTCTAGATGATTGAGTGGATGTTACTCCCTGTCTGTACATAGTCAACTAGACTGAAATGCTTTTCATCTGCTATTCCAGATCACCAAGTTTATGATTTCTCAATGGCAAATGGTTTCCTTTCCCTTGGTAAATGTGGTCATATATTTCACAATTTTAGGGCAAACTCAATTTGAGTATCGCGGTACAACCTAAGGAATTATGGGAAGGGGAGGAGTCAGAACTTTGGGTCCAATGAACTTTGAGATCTTCATAAACAATGATGACAGATCCCATTGGATCTAACAACTCATGTGTTTGCATGGATGAAAATCGACACTGGATCCAACATTATTCTTGAACTTTATGCCATGCTAGTACAAAAGAATTGTCCCAGTTTCCTTGGTTTGCCCCATATCAGAATCTACACTATCAATCCCCTGAATAACCCACATACTGTGACCATGCAGGCAGGCATCCAAACACCCAGAGTCATTCAAAACCACTCATAACCTTGCAGACATAAACACATTTAGACTGCCTGACACACACAACCACCACCACCACCACCACTACATCTTCACTTCAAAGTACCTAACCTTACCTGTAACTCTGTCTCTCCGTTGACTACAGAACAAGAACTCAGCAATTTGGCTGTGTTAACACATCCAAGGGATTCTCTGAATCTCTCACCTGCATAACTCACTTCCTTCTGGCATTTCTGGTTGAGAATACACGGCTAATTAATATTAGCCACTCTCTCAGAATGCCTCATTAGCATTTAGTATAGCCACAGAGATGGTTCACCACAGTGATTCTATTGACTGTGTAAAACTACTGTGGGAGCTTGTCCCTGAATCATATGTTTTATATACGTGGTGTGAGCTTAGTAGCAGGTCTGCAACATGATCTCTATAGATGCTTTGTTACTGTACCTGTTATAACCAAACCCACACAAATCTGATCAGTAAACAGACTATTGTGACTTACAGGTGCAGCAAGCTGTGCATAGCTGTATGATATGCACAGCTGCACACCTAGCACCTTAAAAGTAGCTCACAGCAGCCCCTAAAGGTGCTACATTGTGCAACTTAGTCTACAGCCACTAAAAATAGCTCAATATTACTGTGAAGCAACTTACTCCACAGCCGCTATAAACAGCTCCAACATTACTGTTAATTAAGGCTTCCAAGCTGTGCTATCACATTTGCAAATATATCCATGTTGCACATTTAAAAGGCATACATACGTAACTGTACCATCTACCCCTTAACTGATACCTATCTCAACAGACCATAAATCTCCCTTATTAAACAATGAAACTCTCTGTAAATTAATCAAGTAATACTTCACAATGGACAATATGGAAAGTCAGCCTACTTGATTTACCTCATAGCATTAGGTATCTTAAAGCAGCGCAGCAACTGCCTAATGCCCACAGATAATGAACTCCTATTGAAAACAAACAACTCTGTTTGTGACAGGTGCAAATAACAGATATGAAGACCTCATTCTCACAAAAAACACAGACTTTGAGCACTGCACTAACACACACCCTACATTATGCACCCAGCTTTGACACAATGTAATATGATTGTCACTATTTAAATGACACCCTGACCCCTTGTTCAAAAATGGGTAAAAATGGGTTGAGGATGGATATGCTGCCGCTGTAAAGAAATCCTAACCTAAGCTTTCTAGACCCATAAAGATTAAATTCCAGCAAAAATCAAACACCGCAGTACATAAAATCTCAACTTTTAATAGAGGGAACCATGAGGCAAAGGGTCTCCACTCCAGTACACCAGACCACTCCACAAACAAAAAATGTTTTAGAGTTCACTGACTCCATAGTGAGACACACACATTCCATACTCAGTAAGTTGAGCAAAGATAGGGTGACATTGAGTTGTCTTTCATGGAAAAAGATCTCAGATGTTTCAAAGGTCCTTAGGACCCTTGCACCACACAAATATACCTACTACATGGTAGTTATATATGTGGCAGCGAATGGCTTTGGGTGAAAAATCCAGAGGGGATGCAGAGAGTGATGTAGGTGCTCTCTGTGCATATCACAAATGCAGGCAAGACCCTGACACTAAGCAGTATCCTCCTTTGTCCATAAATAATGGCTAAGTACAAAGAAAAGATGATTGTTTTCAACAACTGAATAAAAAAGTGGAGCTATTTAGGAGGATCCAGTATGTGTCGGCATGGAATGAGATGCTTGACAGTCTTACTTTCTCTCATTGAAACCCTATCACATACTGGCAAAAGCCTTTGTTGCCCCCATAGTGCCTTTTTTTTTCTTTTAAAGAAAAAGATCAATTAATGAACATTGCAGTGTAGAAAACATATTAATATCAAAACAGGATCAAATGAAGGTAGTTTCTACTCAGTATTAGAAATCTAAACAACAAGCTGCCCGACCTTAGGGCTCCTCCATTTGGATGTTATCCACATATGTGTAATCACTTAAACATAGTTTAACGGAGAACATCAATATCTGTGCAGTAACTGAGACCTGGTTCAAGGCTCCAGAGAGCACCCCTGCAATACCAGGCTACAATGCTTACCACACTTTTCGGCCACCAAACCAGGACCGAAACACTAAAGGTGGAGGAGTGTCAATATTCACCAAGGATATTCACACCACCAGGCTAGTTGGCCAACACAATGTGTCTGAAATTCTCCAAGTGCAACTAACACTAGGTAAGACTGCAATCCAAATTGTAGCTTGCTACAGATCCCCCACCATACCCCAAGATTCTCACTACACCTTTCTAAACATACTGGAAAATATTAAGATAGAACCAAACACCCTAATACTGGGTGATTTTAACTACCCTGCCATTAACTGGGAAAACTACTCATGTCCCAACACCTTTGCACAACGGTTCTTGGAATTCATAAATTCCAACACCCTGGATCAACTAATCCATAGTCCCACTAGGGCTCCAATATCCTAGACCTGGTCATTACCAACATGGGAAATCAATGCTCCATACCTATGGTCACCCCTCGTTAGTCAGGTCTGACCATAAGCTAATCACCCTTAACATCCACATCCCACCCCACCCCCAGTAAAGAAACCACCATAAAAAACTTCTCCAAAGCCAACTTCATGCTACTCAAGTCAGAAGTGACAAACTTCATGACACCCATGCAGACGGGAACTGAAAGTTCAACTGCTGAATCCTACACTAAGGCACTGTACGAGGACATCCACTCATGCATGAATCGTGCCATCCCAAATAGAACCAAAATGCTCTCATCCAAAAATCGGAAGCCAATCTGGTGGTCCCCTGCCATAAACAAACTTTACAACAAAAGGAAGAAACTTTTGCAGAAAAGAGGAAAATCCCAGGATGCAAAAAACTCCCTTACTAGCCTCAGTAAGAAACTGAGATGCCTCATAAAATCCTCCAAAGCTAGTTACGAAAATAAAATTGCCAAAGATTCCAAAGACAACCACAAAGCATTCTATAACTATGTCAAGAATCTAAATGGCAATGCTCAGATCTGCTCTGAGCTAAAACAGAATGGCATTAAATATACTGATATCCTGGCAGATCGATTCAGTGCCAACTTCACCCCCCTCTCACCCCCTAAATGGCCCATCTCAATACCGGAAGATTGCCAAATTCCAGTAATAACGGCCACACAGGTACAAAACGCACTCTCTAAAGCCAAGAATACAGCATCCATGGGACCAGATGACATCCCGGGCTGTGTACTACATGAACTACAATATGAACTGTTACCTCACCTAAGTGTCATGTTTAATCATAGCCTCATCTCAGGTTTCGTGCCCACTGAGTGGTGCAGAGCTACAGTTATCCCAATCCACAAGGAGGGATCCACCTTGCATCCCGGAAACTACCGTCCCATCAGTCTGACAAGCCTTATCTGCAAGGCCATGGAGCGTATTATCATGGAACTTATAAACAAAGACATTGGCAACCTTCAAACACTGGACCCCACCCAGTTTGGGTTTGTGAAGGGCCGATCTTGTCTCCTGAACCTGATTGACTTCTTTGAGTCAGTCTCCAGAGCGATGGAAAAAGGTTAAGATGGTCCACACAGCCTATCTAGAACTTGCCAAGGTCTTTGACACCATCCCCCACTCTGGAATCATAGATAAACTTACTAAGTTGGGCATTAATCCCTATGTCACCCAATGGGTTGCTAAATGGCTTACTGATAGAACCCACACTGTAAAAGTAGCCGACTCCAAATCCAGCTCCAGAAAAGTGACAAGTGGAGTACCTCAGGGTTCAGTCCTGGGGCCGCTCTTGTTTGGCATCTACTTCTCTGAAGTACAGGTCAACACTAAGGGACTCTGGCTAACAAAGTTTGCAGATGACTGCAAACTGGGAGCCATTATTGAATCCCCAAATGATGTGGATACTCTACAAAAGGGCCTTACAGAAACAGATGCTTGGTGCCAGAGCCATGGGCTCAAGCTCAATGCCAAGAAATGTATTGTTATCCCCTTTGGGAAAAAACATGTATCCATGAATTACCATATAGGTGGCAGTACACTAAACACAGAAAGTGTGATAAGAGACTTAGGGACACAGGTGGACAGTGGTCTCACCTTCGATAACCACATCGCCACAACAGTCAGGAAATCCTTCTATGTGGCACACCTCATCATGAAGGGCTTTTCATCCAGAAAAAAGGAGGTCATTGTCCCACTGTACTCATCCCTCATTAGACCCATTATAGAATACAACGCCCCATTTGGTATGTACCTCTCAAGACATCTGCAACAACTGGAAAGGCCTCAGAAATACCTCACTAAAAGAATCACAGGCCTAAAGCAGATGCCCTACGCTGACCGCCTTAAAAACTCCAGCTATACTCTGTCGCATATCGTCTACTCAGAGGCGATCTCTGCTTAACATATAAGGCCATGTCAAACCCAGAGCTGTTGGACATGCTACACTTAAAGAAATCCTAATCCCTCAGAGCTACACGCTCCAGGGATCTAAACCTTGTCATCACAATAAACAAAACATGCTGGAGGGATAGGTTCCTGACCCAGAGACTCCCCAGACTCTGGAATAGATTGCCCATACATGTCAAGCAGAGTGCCTCTTTGGACCTCTTCAAGAGGAACCTTGACGATTGGATGGGAGAAAGGAAATTCACCCCAGGGATCACGTCAGTTGCCCTGCTAGACAGGGGTCCAGGAAAGTAAATAATGTGGGAAGAAATAGCCAGGGAATTGTTATGGCTAGGCTTGTATAGGCCCTAGGGCTGATAGCCTAGTACCAACCTATGAACCTAAGCCTAGAAGATACTCCCTCCATACCTGGGTTTAGTGCCTACCACACCTTCAAACCTAACAGCAACTGCGGTGGCATATCCATACTTGCCAAAGACAATATCAGCTCTAGATTGATTTACAGAGACCCACAAATTGAACTTATTGAACTCCAAATCACACCAAACAAAATCATCAGTTTATCACCCATTACAGGATACCCTTCTATGCCCCCAGAAGTCTATTGCAGGTTACTAAATGTCATGGATTACCTCCCCCTAAATAAGAACTCAATCATTCTGGGAGACTATAACTAGCCATCAGTTGACTGAAATACCTAAACCATAAATGCAGAATATGCAAAGAAACGTTTAGACCATATAAATAGAAAGCCGGAGGACCGGAGTGTTACTAGCCCAACTGAAGGACAAAAATATTTTTGACCTGGTACTTACAAATGCAGCACCAACAGGCACAACACCTGTAGTAACTTCCTCTCCAATTAAGTCAGACCATAAGCTAGTAAACCTTTTTCCCTCTAACAATCTAACCCCCCTGAAATCAGTATATAATAATTCAAAGACTTTATCCTAGCATTTGAGGAGACGTGTGTGCTTGAAGTCTCATAATTCACTTAGAACATTGTCCCACACAATACTCCAGCAAATAGATTTAGCAAGTCGTCTTAGAAAATTTACATAAATGTACAGAATCAGCCTTCCCATCCAGGTCCAAATATAATAGGAAATTTAAAACCAAACCATGCTGGTAGTCCAACATAAATAAATTCTCCATTAAAAAATTAGAGTATAAAGCCGCTCCAAGAACCCCCAAGCAAAGAAAATATTAGGACTTTGACTAAGAAATTTTAAAAAGACTATTTGATCTGCTAAAGCAGCCTATGAGCTCAGGTTGGAATCCAAAGTTACAGATAGTTACAAATCCTTTTTCAGTTATGCTAGAAAACTCAACAATGTGCAGAACTCATAGTACATGACAAAACCTACTCAAAGTAGACATTGCTAATATCCCAGCAAATAAATTCAACACAAATTTCACTCCTAAGATGACTTATGATCCTCAGAGCTATCAAATCCCCTGTCACTACAGAATGTGTACTGAAAGTGCTGCCCAAGACTACAAATGTTTCCTCCATCTGACCAGATGACATATCAAGGCATTCAAACATGCCCTGATGGAAACTATACAGAAGTTATCTATCCTAAGCCTGGTTACAGGCTTAGTACTGTAAGTATGGCATATCCCTATCTGGTAATACCAGCCCATAAACTTGGCCTACTACTGCCCCCGCAAACTATAGGCCCATTAGCCTGATGAGTCTCATTTGTAAGGATACGGAACACATTATAACAGACTTGATTACCATAGACATTAATGACCCTGGTTAACTTCTTTGAGAGGGTAACACAAGTTGTTAATAATGGTCATACCGTACATACAGCCTACATTGAATTGTGCAGGGCATTTAACATCATACCACATGCTAACATAATAAACTAAATGTGTTGCAAATACATCCCTATGTACTAAGATGGACAACAAATTGGCTTTAAAGACAGAACCCACAAGGTATGGGTGGCAGAGACAGTATCAGGGAACATGAAGGTGACCAGCAGTGGTGGCCAGCATGGAGGGCTTATTGCTGAGACCACTGTTGTTCAGTATTTACTTCTCTGACCTAAAGATTAAAAATGATGACCTATGGCTAACCAAGTTTTTGACTCTAAACTGGGAATTAATATCAAATTGCCTCTTTGACACAGAAACCTTCCAGCAGGCACTTGTACTAAAAATGGGTTTGAATGAAATGCTAAAAAATGTAACACTGTCACATATGGCAGAGAAACCATCCTCCAGCATATGGCATTGACAGTATCCATCTTCAAAATGGAAATGTAGTTAGAGACCTGGGAAACAGTGTTGCTAATTCACTCTCCTTTGACTACCATGTAGCAACAGTTGCCAGGAAATTTTCCTCTGTGGAGCAGGTGATCACCGGGGGAATATCTTCCAGACCAAAAGAGGTTACTGTCCCCTTATACTCAGTACTGGTCAAACCAATTATAGAATACAATGGTCCGTTTTGGATGTATCTCATCAGAAAAATCAAATAGTTGGAAAGACTCCAGAGGTTCTTAAGAGGAGAGGTTCACAGGCTTAAAATCTCTAAGCTACTAGATGCACTGTCTCTCTTTCCTGCATTTTACAGGCTCCTCAGAGGTGACCTATGTCTTGCCTTCCAAGTCAGAGACCCAATAGTCCAGGATCTGTTTTACCTTCACAAATCAAAGTGCCTCACAAATATCAAAACAAGCGATGTAAACCTGCTTTAGCAGATCAATAAAGCAAGATGGAAAGACAGATTCATTACTCTTTCACCTCTGGAATAGACTCTATCTGCAGCAAAAGCAGTGTGGTACACTATCTTGCTTCAAACAGGACCAAGATAACTGGATGGGTAGTGATAAATTCATCCCCGAGCATGACTGGCATAGCAATCTTGAGAAAGGCGGTGCAGTCTAGGATGGCAACTGGCAAGGCGTAAAGGTCACAAAACTCAGTAGCCTTGAACTTCCTATGATGAGAAAGGGTGTCTGCCAGTGACTGGCTGCTCATGTTTGGGCTTAATACTCAAGGTAGCCCCTAATGAATCCAAGCATAAATTCTGCCCTGATACATGTGTTACCTCTATTTTTGGTGTCCCTACTGCCATCTTCCATATCCTAGAGCCCTTACTCTGAGTACAGACCATGACCTTCATCTACCCTTACAGAAAGTGTAAAGCAGCACCATTTACAAACTGGACTGAATGACTTCACAGCATTAACCAAAAGCATGTCAATACCCTCACAACTATATAGATCCTTACAAAACAGACAGTCACTTGCTTTACACAGCTAAACTGCAAAATAACTTCAGTACCAGGGCCAGTACATCACTAAAGTACTATATCCCAGAAAAAGAGTTAAACTACTATACTTTCTGTCCAGTTTGTAGATACCTGACTAGATCCATGTCCTAATATTACCGGAAAACTGAATATAGCCAATATTCCCCAAATATTGTAGCACAACCTCATTTCCAGGTTGCAAGGCTTTCCTATCTTTACCTAGTAAAGTCATTTAACCATGGCAGTAAGATTCATTCCCTCTAAAACCTCACAGAAAGATGATTCTGCAACAGTCTGGAATTGCACTTAACATTTGTAATTTTCACTTCTGTATGCTGTTAGTTATTTCATCCCAAGTCATTATCACATTTAATACTGTCTTGCACTGCACTGTTCATATTTACTAAATTATATTGTTTCCAAATGCCATATTTTCCCCCAAACAGCAGTTGCTGTACCTTTGTAGCATATCATTTGCCTTTGAGATTCATTTTTATGACTAAATATAGATTACTGATGAAAAGGAAACCTTTCACTTCCTATATAATATGGTTCAATGAATTAAAATATTAATTTCAAAATTTTTAACAGTAACTTCAACATTTAAATCAAAAGCAACAATATTTGTTACACTTTCATTTAAAAACGGCCTTTAATTTAGCACTCTTCCAATACCAGAAATCTAAGCCACTATTTCACATACATTAATAAATTCATCATCTGATACATTATAATAATACTGTTATCCATCATACCTCTTCAACTGTACATATTTTTGCAGAATGTCCAGATATTTGTCTTGTATTTTTGGTCCATTTTTCATAAAATTATGGTTTTCTGGTAAATTATTGACAAGTTATTAAAGAATAAAGACAGAAAATAATGACAGACATCTGAGTTTCAGACTTCATACCATTCAGAAAATTCATGCTAAAGCAAAACCTGTTATTGTACCAACTTTCTAAGTTTGTCAGAGAAGTATTTAAAATGTCCCTATTTTTGGACCTTTGTGTCCCCATTATTTATGGTTCTGTCCAGATTTCTTGCTTGAATAGGTTGACAGGTATGTTACCCATATATCCAGTTATACCTCAACCTTAAAGTTACACAATTCCTAAACTTGTGCCAGGGTGCTGACAGCCCTGAATCTCTCCCTCTGAGGTAATTAGCCCTGACCTCCGATGGAATGATTCTTTCTAGTCAGTGTCCAACATAAAATTAAGTAAATTAAAAACTTTCCAGATTTTCACCTTGACACCCCCCCCCCCCATCAAGACCAATACTACTGCAGCAAAACAATTTTGTCACAACACCATTTTTCTTTATATAATAAGAAGTTATGTCTTACCATAACGTTCCATGTTAGTTGTCTTCTTCTCGCCTTCTTTCTTGCTGGATGGGTTCGGAGCCCATCCTCGGCTCTGACTCGGCCTATACTATAGCTTGAGAGCTATTTTTACCGGCTCGAGGCAGCCCTATATTCCACAATACCATGCGCTAACTCCCCAGATCTCGTTTGGAAGCTAAGACATAGTATAAATAATAATATTATAATAATAATATTATAATCCTCTTTTACGAGTACAGATTACCTGCTAGTAACACTAAGGATACAAGGAAAAAGACGCAACATATTGTATCTCCAGAAATGGAAGGCCTCAGAACCTCGAGTCTATCCAGGCTAGGGGGCAGGAGGGAGGGATGCAAGAAAGAAGGCGAGAAGAAGACAACTAACATGGAACATTACGGTAAGACATAACTTCTTAATGTTAAGTTGTCATTCTCGCCTTCATTCTTGCTGGATGGGACAACGTCCCTAGCATCTTAGTCCTGGGTGGCTCAGTGGAACAGACTCCTGAGTACAGTGGAACCAAAATCAGCTCTATTTCTGGAGGCTAAATCAAGCTTGTAATGGGCAATAAAGGAATGTTTGGACGCCCATGTAGCTGCTGCACAAATGGCATCTAGTGGTAACCTTGCCTGAAACGCCGTTGAAGTTGATAGCGCCCTGGTTGAATGAGCCTTAGGCCTAGTGGGAAGTTGCCTGTGTCTCAACTCATAGACCAAGGTAATAATAGATGTCAGCCATCTGGAAAGAGTAACCTTCGATACCGGAATCCCTTTCTTGCCTGCAGCATAAGAGAGAAAGAGCTGGTCTGACTTTCTGAATTGTTTTGTCCTGTCTAGGTAATACCGTAATTGGCGATGAACATCTAATGAATTGTTTTGTCCTGTCTAGGTAATACCGTAATTGGCGATGAACATCTAATGAATGTAATTTTTGTTCAGCCCTGTTGGTATAGTCTGGGAAAAAGACAGGCAAATCAATGGAGTGGTTTAGATTTGCTTCCGATAACACTTTTGGTAGGAAGGAAGGGTTTGTTCTGAGAGTTACCCTATCTTTATGAAAAACCAAATAAGGAGGACGGACAGACAAGGCTTGAAGTTCCGATACCCTTCTGGCAGATGTTATAGCTACTAAAAACAGCGTTTTCCAAGAAAGAAGTTTGAGGGAGCAAGAAGCTGCAGGTTCAAAAGGGGGCAGAATTAGTGAGGTTAGAACTAAATTCAAATCCCATTGTGTGGGGGTGGATCTTTGACTGGAGGTCTGAGCAAAAAGATGCCCTTGAGAAAGGCTTTACAGAGTTTGTGGGACATAATATTTGCTTCTGAGAGTCCAACATGAAAATTAGCAATGGCCGCTAATTGTACCCTGATAGTGGCCGATGATGACCCTGAATGAAAAAGCTCTGCCAGAAAGTCTAGAACCTCATGAATGGGTGCATGGAAAGGATCTAAGGATCTAGTTTGTGCCCAGTGTGAAAAACGCTTCCATTTCCTCGCAAAAGTCTTCCTAGTATTGGACTTATGGGAAGCCAGGATGATATCACGAACAGGAGGAGAAATAAGGGGAAGCCTGGCTATGACTGGAAGTGGAGCAACCAAGCTGTGAGGTTGATGGAAAGTAGAGACTGATGCAGCTTGCCCGTGAGGTGGGTCAACAGATCCAGAAGGGGTTCCAGATGCCAAGGCTGTTCCAGTAGGTATTTGTGCAGGAACGGGAACCAAACTTGTCGAGGCCAAAACGGGGCAATGAGGATCATTTTGGATCTCAATGCGGTTGCTTTCTGAATTAATTGCAGGATCAATGGAAAAAGAGGAAAGGCATAAAGAAGACCCCGGGGCCAAACGTGAACAAGAGCGTCTCTGAGGGGTTGGCCTGGTAGAGGAAATAGTGTGAAGAAGTCGAGGCACTTGCTGTTTTGGGGAGTTGCGAAAAGGTCGCAGCAAGGCTGGCCCCACTTCTGAAAAATTCCGTCTACTACCGCTTGATTTAGAGACCACTCGTGAGGCATGAGGATAGTTCTGCTCAATCTGTCTAGTATGACATTGGACTTCCCGGGGATGTGTGTTGCTATCAGAAACCATTGAGATGAAATCGCCCATTGCCAAAGTCTGAGTGCTTCTCGACAGACGGGGTAGGACCTTGTTCCGCCCTGCTTGTTTATGTACCACACCACAGACATATTGTCCGTTTGAATTGCTATAGTCCCCGTGGGAAGAGAGCTCTGAAGGGCTTGCAACGTCAAAAGCACCGCCCTCATCTCCAGGACATTTATGTGCAGGTGGCATTCTGACTGTTGCCAAGTGCCCTGGACTGTCCTGCCCTGATAATGCCCCCCCCACCCGATCAGGGAGGCATCCGTTGTGACAGTGGCAACTGGGGGGGGGGGGGGCAAAGGGTCTGCCCTGAAAAAGCTGAGGGGAAACCATCCACCAGGAGAGATGTTTCTTGCAAGATGGTGTTATCAAAATGTTGTGGGTCATTGGTAGCTGTTGAAAGGACCACTGAGAAAACAGCATCCACTGAAGGAGCCTCATGTGGAAGCGGGCTAATGGAAGTAGAAGAATCGCCGCCGCCATGAGGCCCAACACTTTCAATACTAGCTTGACTTGGACTCTGTTGGGCTGAAACAGGAGCTGAACATTCTACCTTATGTCTGTCACTCTCTGAGGTGGTAATGTTGCAGACATTTCTGTGGTGTTTAATACGGCGCCTATAAAGTTTATACATTCACAAGGCGACAAGGAGGACTTTGCAAAATTTATAGAAATACCCAGACTGTTGCAAAGTTGAATAGTGTAATCCCTGGCCATTATGAGATCCTGTTTGGTGGTAGCGGAAATGAGCCAGTTGTCTAAGTATGGAAACACCTGGAATCCTTTCTGTCTCAGGTGAGCCGTGACCACTGCCAAACATTTGGTGAACACCCGGGGGGCTGTGGTGAGACCAAAGGGCAGGGCCCTGAATTGAAAATGACTGACTCCCAGCCGGAAGCGGAGAAACCTCCTGGAGCACCTGTGTACTTTTATATGGTAGTATGCATCCTGGAGGTCTAACGAGCACATCCAGTTGTCCCTGCCCAAAAAGGGTAGAATGGACTGCAGTGTTACCATCCGAAATTTTGTCTTTAGTACAGAGTTGTTTAACCTGCTGAGGTCCAAAATGGGTCTCCAATCTCCTGTCTTTTTTGGTACCAGAAAGAATCTGGAGTAGATTCCGGATCCTAGCTGATCTGCTGGGACTGCCTGGATGACTCTTTTTTTTAACAGCTTTTTTATTTCTAGCTAAGTCTGACCCCTTTGTGCGGGTGGTATGTCTGGTAGGGGTTTTGGCGGTTGTACCGGAGGGAAAGTGAAAGGGATTTTGTAACCCTCGGATATGATCTTCTGTACCCATGTGTCTTGTGAGAGGGATTGCCAGGCTTCCGGGTACAGAGATAATCTTCCCCCAACTGCCTCCGAAGGGGGACAGTCGGGCAGCTTCTCAGGGATGCTGAAAGGGTTGGTCAGGGAAAGATTCCCTGGAACCCTGGTTCTGTGGACCCCCTCTGCTCCTGGGGCGGCGTCTGTTATTATTCCCCCCTCTGCCTCTAGGGGGAAATTCACCATGTGCGGCAGGCGCGACTCCCTGTGGTTTGCGGAACCACATCTTTCCACCCCTCTGTCCCTTAGGATAAGGTCTAGAAGGCGTGGAAAAACAGACTCCCACGGCAGAGAGAGTCTTACCATCTTGCTCGCATCTGGTGAGGGTATTCTTCACCTGAGGTCCGAACAATTCTGAACCGTCAAAGGGGGTGTTGGTGAAGGACGCCTTGAAGGGATCGGCAAAGTTACAGAGTCACATCCAAGCGTGATGTCTCAACACAACGCCTGTGCCAGCAGCCCTACTCGCTCCATCGGCTGCATAAGAGATAAGCCGCATGGAGGAGTTAACAATGGAGTTCAGGGTAGCCAGCTGAGAGTTTATTTTGTCCTTAAACCCCGCAGCAGAAGGATCCTGTACCGTTTCACCCAGCTCTTTAAGCAAGTCTCTCTGAAGGCGGGTGAAATGACATAAATAGTTCAGCGATCGCATAGAAAAGGTCGCTGAAGCAAAGGTCTGCTTGCCGTACCTGTCCAAGGTTCTGGACTCCTTGTTAGAAGGATGAACAGATACAGAAGGATCAGCCAATTCCTTCTTAGTGGCTGCTGCTACCACCATAGCATCAACTGAAACACCTTTGGTGAGAAAGGATTTGTCATCTGGTGCAGAAATAAATTTAGAAGGCCTCCTAGGGGTAGGTTCCATTTAATCAGGAGCTGCCCACGCCTTTCTAGCCACTACCTCCATTAGTGGGTCGAAAGGGGGAGACACCCAGGAGGTGGAAGGCGAGATCCAAAGGTGTCAAGGTAAACCGACTCATCCTCAGAAGGTTTGAGAGTGGACCAATTTCCCCTCTGTCTTAGGATCTCCAGGATGTCTGAAAAGGAGACATCCTCAGAGGGGGATCTGGGGGAACCTTCCGACTCATCCAAGTCGGTGTCCGACGTGACAGACTTGGGGGAGTCTATGTGCTTCCTCTTGCACTTTCTTTTCCTAGGGGGTTCCCCTGAAACTTCAGGGGAGCCCTCGGAAGAGGAGGAGACACCCAAAGTGGGTACCCTACGCTTTGGATCTCTGCTGCCGGGTGTAGGAGGATGGCCAGAGACCGTAACAGGCACTACAGAGGGAGGAGCCGCAGAACTTAACCTTGGAGTGGACACTGGGTCCAGCACACTCCTCATCACCTCGAAGGCTCCCCTATCAGATACCAAAGGTAGCCCCGGCTCCGAAGAGACCGGAACTGCCCCCGGAACCGACAGAGAAGGCTCCGAGAATGATGTCGGGGCCGAACTAACCAGAGCCGAAGCTCCGAGAGGGAGAGCGGGGTCGGACAAGGGTCCGATGCCACGCGCCCCCTCGGAGCCGACAATGAAGTCTCGACGCCCGGACCTCTCCACGGACGGAACCAATGAAGAGGTCAGAGCTGCCGACACTGGAGCCAAAGGAGGAAGTATCGGCTCCGACGTGGGCAAGGTCACGGTTCCGACAAACTCCGGCTCCGAACTCGAGAGATGAGTCAGAGGAGGAATGGATAGCTGTATCGAAGGAGCCACAGTCTGGTGAGATGGGCTCTGGAGCATTTGGGCCAGCGCCTGAGATTTTATGAGTCTACTGACCACCCTCTCGATGTCGTGGTCGGACAGCCTGGATGACCTTGATGAATGAGTCCTATGACTCCGCTCCGATAGGAGAGGGGACCTCGGAGCCGATCTGACGGACTCTAGCGAAGGGGACCTAGAGCGCTTGCGTGTTGGGGTCGGCTCCGATGATGGTTTCGGAGCGGAAACCACTTTGCTCGCCTCTGAGCCAGACGGAACTGAGGTCGGAGCCATCTCGATAATGCCAGCCCTCGGCTCAGAAGCTGGAGCCGAGAGTTTGGCGGTTTTTGACGACTTCCCCAAGCCAGACCTGGACGGGGAGTCATCAGGCTTTAACAAGCTCCTTAGGATGAGCTTGTTACGCCTTTCCTGCAGGACTCTTGAACTAAATCCGTGACAAAAGGAACAAGAGTCCTGCAGGTGTAAAGGCCCCAAGCAATAGGCACAAGAAGTGTGACCGTCTGTCAGAGACATTTTCTGACAGCACGAGTCACACTTCTTGAATCCCGAAACCTTAGGGTCCTTTGACATCCTGACAAAAAAAGAAAAGGAACACAGTCAGTCCACACACACACACACCTATTTAAGTTAAAGGGAACTGACTAAAAACCCACACACACACTGAAAGGGGTGGGGGAAAACTAAGGAAAAGCCCATAGGCCCAAGATAAAAAAACTAACTAAAGAAGGGGAAAAAGGGCTACCGAAAGGGTAAGGCAGTTAGAAGAGACCTAAAGAAGGGTAAGTAACTGGAAAAAAACTACTGAGACTGAATATATATATGAAAAAAGCACTTACTGACCAGAGCCGGTAAAAACAGACTACCTCGCAGCGAAGCGGCAAACGAGATCTGGGGAGTTAGCGCATGGTATTGTGGGATATAGGGCTGCCTCGAGCCGGTAAAAATAGCTCTCGAGCTATAGTATAGGCCGAGTCGGAGCCGAACCCATCCAGCAAGAATGAAGGTGAGAATGACAACTTAACATCAAACAATATTTTATAAATTGAAAAAGCAACATCATTCACTCACTACAGTAAACAATATACAAGAGTTAAAGAGTAGTACTTTCAAAGCAAACTGCACTGAACAGCCTCTACCCTGAATATTTTTCAGTTACATTTATTTATTTATTTATATTTTTTATGACCAAGCAGCCATGGAAGACTCCTTTACAGAACAATGCTTTGTTTAGGGGTAAGGGTACTGAGCCAGAAAACTACACTGTTTGTGCTACTTTTTAAGCTTTGCCTTTGACCCACTACCATTACATTACAACTTTGTTTAATTTGAGCAATATCCTTGAAACTGAAATTGATATGTGAAAGCATTATATGAGCAGCATCAGTCTAGGGGTCATGTTCAGTGTGCAGTGTGGTTCTCTGTTGTCCCCCTCCCCAAACTTTGTTTTAAACAAATGTGAAACACTGCAAAAGTAAGAAATTTAATGTAGAGTTGATGAGACACAGCCAAACTGTACCTAAATCATACTAGTAACAGTCTTGTTTTACACACTGTTTTAAATCAATTGCTCATTTCTAAACACAAAAGGAAATTACAGTGGAAATCAGAATCTCAACATAGCACTGTGTTATACCATCAAGTAGGATAGGACAGGACCAAATGAATAGGGTCTATGAAGGAATCATTCCTTTTATTAGACTCTCAAGCAAAAAAATTGAAGAGACAGTCTTTAAAGGCTGATGAAGAAAATATCCTATCTGAAAAACTGACTAGTAGCGATCAGGGGAACTGCAAAAGCCATGCTAACAGCTTTAGGGAATGAAGATCCGGAAGGGATTGTCTCGACAGGCAAACTGAGAGAGAGAGAGAGAGAGAATGTACTATGACAATTCAAAATGTTTCTTTTAGAATAAAGCTATTTAGGCCATTGAAATCTAATATGGACCTGAGGTCATTTGTCTTTTTTGCACCAAAATAATATGTAATAATATCCTGTGTCTTTCTGGTCTGAAAGACCTCTCGGATGGCTCTTTTTCTTAAAAGGTTTAATGGTTAACTTCCTTGCACCCCGCTTTTGATGGACTGGAATATCTGGCAAGGGAACAATATACCCCCCTGGACGTTATTCTGCTTGCCCATCTCTCCTTGATAATCCTTATCCAAGTCTGCAGGTACAAGGAGAATCAGCATCCAATTGCCTCTAGACTGGTGTAGTCAGGCAAGTTCTCTTCTATGTAAAGTACCCCAACCTTTGTGCTTGTGCCTTGCCAGAATCCAGACTGAGGAGAATTATCTCTTTTTAGCATTCTCCTGTTGTTTATACTCACAGAGGTGAGGGTCTCATGTCTGAGGAATTAGTGGCCTAGATCTTCAGCTTGTCTTTTGATGGTCCACCCAGTAAGTGTAATGAAAAGAGGCAGACAGCTCACTAAATTTTCTTTCCCTCTGGGTGGCAAACAAAGTTTGAAACCATAAACATACTTCTAAGTTTCTGATGATGTCTCTGTCATGTATATTGGTTAAATTCTGAACAAGAACAAGAGGAAGCATTACAGGCTTCTTTACAAATTAAAAAATAAGTGAGTGCATGCAGAACTGCCTGACTGCACAATTTTCTGAACAGAGGTTCAGAATGTCACTAGCTAGATGTGCATAGGCACAGTGGTGAGGAAAGTCAAATAAGGACTTTCAAACAAATTTGTAAACATTTTAGTTTTTGTGAATAAAACTGGAAACAGTGCAAACAAGGAAAGAAATAATTTGTACTAAGGTACAACATCACCTGGACTTTAAATGCAAAACATCTTTAGTTTTTGTGAAAAAAACTGGAAACAGTGCAAACGAGGAAAGAAATCATTTGTACTAAGATACAACATCACCTGGACTTTAAATGCAAATCTTCTTTAGTTTTTGTGAATAAAACTGTAAACAGTGCAAACGAGGAAAGAAATAATTTGTACTAAGGTACAACATCACCTGGACTTTAAATGCAAATCTTCCAAAACACTGACCTAGAAAGAAGCCATTCTTCTCTCTCTCTTTCCCTTACTGTATTTGAAGTGTGGCAAAAAACGAGAGACTAAAAATGAAAAGTGCTTCAAGTGATAGGAAGGGAAATGTAAATCCTGACAATTTATCCACCACGTTGTCCTAATGTTTATGGCGCCACTCCTAGAAGTTACAGAAAAGTACCGTTGTGTACACTTACCATAAATTAGATGTTCGAGTGTATTCACTGTTGCAGTCATCACACTTGGGTTATCCTGCCAGGGGTAGCCCTCAGTCGACCCGAATACCAGAGGCTTAGTATTTCTACGTCAGTTGCCGTTGCTTCAGGACTGACGTCAGGTCGTCAGTGGTATAAAAACAGGCAGCCGACGCCATTACATCAGTTTTTCTTGCTCCAAATGTCAGGAGCCCCAAAATAGGGAGGTAGGTTATAGTGGAAAACCACCACCAGTAAAAAGTAAATACCAATAGCCCTGTAAGGAGTGAGGAAGAGAGACAGAAAGAGAGAGAGGGAGACAAGGGGGCTGGAGGGTGGGAAACCAGGACTGCAAGAGTGAATACACTCGAACATCTACATTTAAGGTAAGTGTAAACAACTGCACTATGTTCTTCATGTTTCACTGTTGGAGTCATCACACTTGGGCTGATTCCCAAAGCTAATGATTGGGAGGAGGCAGTCAAGAGGAGTTGGGGCTGGCTAGTATGCCCTGCAGGACTGCGGTTGCAAAGCCCACCCTGGATTTGGAAAAGATAGGCAGGTGGTAATGCTTGGTGAAGGTATGAAGAGAACTCCAAGTTGCAGATTCCAGAATGTCCCTGGTAGGGACTCCTCTGAGAAAGGCTGTAGAGGTTGAAGTTGCCCTAGTGGAATGTGTTCTGACCCCCTGAAGGGGTGGTTTTCCATGGTGTTTGCAACAGAAATGGATACAGTGTGCTATCCATTTGGAGATGGTTTGTTTTGATATGGCCTTGCCCTCTGTCCCTGGTGCAAAGCTGACTAGTAACTGGTCAGATTTCCTAAAGGGCTTAGTCCTATCAAGGTAGAATCTGAGCTGTACACATCTAAAGAGTGCAGGATCCTTTCCCCCTTATTTTGAGGATTAGGGAAAAAGGTGGGCAAATGGATAAATTGGTTGAGAGCCACAATGGACACCACTTTAGGCATGAAAGTTGGGTTAGTCCAGAGGGAGACCCTGTCAGCATGAAAAATAATGAAGGGTTCCACAGTCGTAAGTGCTTGTAGCTCAGACACTCTTCCAGCTGAAGTGATGGCCAGAAGCAAGGCTGTTTTCCAAGAGAGGAATTTTAACTCTGCTGATGCTGCAGGCTCAAGGGGGTAGCGTGAGCTTTTCCAACACAAAGTTAAGGTCCCAAGCAGGGGTAGGGGCTCTTCTTGGTGGCCTTAAGTTGTTAGCCCCTTTCAGGAACTGCTTGATGAGAGGGTGTGAGAAGAGAGGTGGCTCAGTGCTGTAATGAGCAGAGATGGCAGAGGCATGGATCTTAATGGAAAACAAGGATTGGCCCCTATGGAGTAGGTCTGCTAGGTAATTCAGGATGAGAGGTAAGGAGGGCTGTGCTGGATCCGCTCCTTTAGTGTGTAACCAGGAACAATACCTTTTCCATTTGTCAGCATAGGATTTTCTTGTACTGGGCAGTCTGGTTTCACGTATGACATCCAGTACCTGCTTGCTTAGGCTGGCCACTGGAGGAGAAGTCAATGAATAAGCCAGACTGCAAGGTTCAGGGTCTGCAATTGCAGATGCAAGAATTGTCCCTCCTGCTGAGACAGGAGAGTTGGGATCTGGGGGAGGTGCCATGGAGGCAATGGTGACAGACTGCACAGTAGTGGGTACCTGTGTTGGCGTGGCCAGTCTGGGGAAATCAGGATTGCCCTTTGTCTTTCCTCCCTTAACTTGAGTAATACTCTTATAGGAAGAGGTAGAGGGGGAAATGCAGAGATTGACAGGTTTGCCCACTGGAATGATAGGGCATCCACTTTCCAGGCCTTGCTGTGAGGTTCCCTGGTGCAGAATTTGTTGAGCTGGTGGTTGTAGGGGGAGGTGAATATGTCCACCTCTGGAGTACCCCATTTCTGGGTCACAAGGTTGAAGGTGTTGTGGTTTAATTGCCACTTGTGTGGGTCTAGGAGATTTCTGCTTAAGTTGTCTGCCAGATAATTTTGGTTCCCCTGTCAGGAATTGAGCTTGCAGGTGAATATGCATGGCTGAGGCTATGTTCCACAGGGTCATGGCTAGCCTGCAGAGTGGGTAAGAGTGGGTTTCCCCCTACTTGTTGATGTACCACATCACTGTGGTGTTGTCGGTTTTGATTAGTATAGACCCCGGAGAGAGCAGGGATTTGAAAGCTGTCAGAGTGTGCTGAACAGCTAGCATCTCTTTTTGGTTGATGTGCAGATGAATTTGATTTGGGCTACAGTGGCCCTGAATGCACCTGCCATCCAGATGTGCACCCCAGGCATAGTCTGATGCATCTGTGGTTAGGGTCTGGATGTGTAAAGGGAAGCCATTTGTTGCGGTTGCATGCTGCTGCCCACCAAAGGAACTCTTTCCTTAGACAAGGTATCATAGGTATGATAGTTTCCAGGTCCTGAGAATGTTGGCACCAAAGACTTTTTAAGTACCACTGAAGTTTCCTCATATGCAGTCTGGCATATGGAATTAGTAGAATGTAGGAGGCCATGAACCTTAGAGCTTGCAGGATTTTCCTTGCAGATAGCTGGGTTCTGGTGGCCATTTGAGAGAAGTAGCCTGTCAGATAGGCTTGTTTTTCTGGAATGCCATCTGGGATGCTGTGTCCAAGCTTGCTCCCAGGAATACAATTTTTTGACTGGGGGACTAGTATGGATTTCCTTTCATTAATAGTGTACCCTAGGGAGGTTAGAAGGTCCTTTACAAACATCAGGTGCTGCAACAGCTTTTTCTGACTGTCTACCTGAATCAGGCAATCGTCCAAGTAGGGGTGGATTTGAATATTTCTCTGTCTGCAATAGGCAATGGCTGGAGCCAGGCATTTTGTGAAAACTCTGGGAGCAGTAAATAAGCCAAAGGGAAGTGCAGAGAACTGATAATGCACAGATCCTGCCCTGAAACGTAGATATTTCCTGCAGGAGTCCCTGATGGGGATGTGCAGATAGGCCTCCTTTAGGTCTAGGGTGGCTGACCAGGCATCTTTGGACAGCATAGGGAGAAGCTGCTGTAAGGGTGAGCATTTTGAATTTTGGTACCACCAGGAAGGTGTTTAGAATAGAAAGATCTAAGATTGGGCGCCAGGTGCCCTCTTTTCTGGGTACCAGGAAAAGTCTGGAATAAAAACTTTGGCCTATCTGTTCTGCAGGAACAGGCTGAATTGTCCTTATGGAGAGCAGGAACTAAATTGGTTTTGTGCCTCTGCCCACCGGTTTGGAGGAAGGTCTGGGAACCCTTTTGGGGTTGGCAGCGTCTGGAAATAAAATCTGTAACTCTGGGATACTATGTTGAGAACCCATCGATCGTTGGTGATGGTGGGTAAGTTTTCCCCCTAGAGGCACAAGCAATTGGGCAGAGGTAAGGGGTGGAGTTGAGAAGTCATTGTGAATTCTTTCCATAAGGGGGTGGCTTAGCACTTCCTGTTTTAGAAGTGGAGGTACTCCATTGCTTAGATCTCTGCATACCCTGAGACTGTAGTCTGGGAGGGGTCTGTTTCCCCTAGGTCTAGTTTGAGGTGGCATAGATGGGCCTGGAAAGGACCTATGTTTTGAGGGGCAATGCCTACTGAATCTTGGAGGCTGCACTTGCAAAAAAATCTTTGTCTGCATAGCTTTAGCTTTTTCTTCCATCTTTTTTAAAATTGCTTCTGCTTTGGTGCCAAACAGATTGTTCTTGTTCAGAGGTGCGTCCAATAATTTTGATTTGACATGGTATGGCAAGGTCTGCTCCTTAAGCCAGGCATACATTCTATGTACAGAACCTGTGACTGCTGCCCAGCAAGATGCTTCTAGGATGTCAAACTCACATTGCAAGGTATGCTTGCTGACTTGGCTTGCAGAATGCATAAGCTCCTGTAATTCTTTATTTTCTGCACAGTCAGGGAAGGTAGATAATTTTTGCTTCATAAGTTCTATAGTATGTTGTTGGGCTTTCAGCATGTGGAACTGGCAATTTAATGCTCTAATGGCAAGAGTTGCAGAGGTGTATAGTTTTTTACCCCATCTGTCTAAAGCTAGGGAATCCCTTTCCGAGGGGGTGGGATTCTTGGCTGTAGTTGCTTTTATTCATTTAGGTCCTTGGGAAATGACCTCTGGGTCAGCAGTAGGATTTTTTAAGAGAAATTTGTGTGAGTCAAGGACTCTATAGTACCTATTCTGAAATCAGATCACATTAAGGTTGATCTCAGCAAGGTCAGAAATAACTTGCCTGATGTTGAAGTACTCCTGCCTTTGGAAAACATCCATGTCTGAGTTACTGACACATGGCTTAATGTAGAAAGCACTCTAGACCTGGGTTTTGTGCTTTCAAGTTTTCAGACCAGATGGCAACAGTGATAGTCTCTCCATGTTGGT
This sequence comes from Protopterus annectens, assembly GCF_019279795.1. NCBI lineage: Eukaryota > Metazoa > Chordata > Ceratodontiformes > Protopteridae > Protopterus > Protopterus annectens. The sequence goes on from NC_056739.1 coordinate 1,502,595,335, forward strand.
CAAGGAACATATTATCTCCAGTTAGATCCCTAGGGACCCATAATTTGAACTCAATGAACTACAGATCACACTAGATAGGTTTAATTATCAACTAATATCTTGTTATAGAACACCTTCTTTGTCCCTGATGACCATTATCGACTAATATCTTGTTATAAAACACCTTCTTTGTCCCTGATGACCAAGTAAAACTCCTCAGCATTTTAAATTATCTCCCTGCTTGCAAAAACTAAATTACTTTGGGTGTTTTTAACTACCCTTCAATAAACAAACGTATACTTCCAATGTACGATATGTGCAAAAATTACCAGACTTAGTAACCAAACACTCCCTTGAGCAACTGGTTGGTAACTGAACCTACTAGAGGACACAGTAATGTCGACCTGATTCTGACAATTATGGTCACCTCTTGCAGTATTCCTCTGGTATCGTCTTCCACAGAGAAGTCTAAGAACAAACTTGTGACCTTCTCCTTTAAACTCCACAAAGCCCCATACATCTAACCTCAATGAATTTAAGAATTACAGATGTGCCAGCCTCAACCCATCCTATGATGAAATATCAAAATTCACTTAATGACTGCACCACCCCTGACCTACAGCAGCAAGTTTCACTAATGAATTCTACACCCATTTAGAAAACTGCATAGAGCTAGAAGTCCCTACCAGAACCAAGTATCACAGGAAAGTCAAAAATAAACCACCCTTACCATCCATCAACATAAATAACGTCTACAAAAAAAAAACTCCTTAAATTATCTAGCAGATCCAAAGCCCTTCTTCACAAGAAAAACATCAAAAGCATTGCAACAAAACTGAAGAAACACTATCAGGTCCAGTGAAGGTGCCCATGAATTTAGGTGGCCTCTAAGGCCAAAGATGATTATAATTCTTTCCTTAGAAATGTTAGAACACCAGAAAACATTTCACTACATTACCCAGAACTTATTCATGATGACATCTCCTATTCTAACCCAAAAGACATTGCAACTATCTTTGCAAACAAATTTAATGCTAACATTATAAAACTTCTATCCAAAACCCTGAAATACCTGGATCACCTACAGCTCCGATTGTCTCTAAAATCATTTACTGAAAATGCTAATCAAGTCCAAAGTTACTTTCAGCATGGGACCTAACAATACAACCTACTTGCTTAAGTAATACTGTTAAACTTGTCCTTGTAAACCCACTCCTTAAACTGCTTAACCTAAGTTTAGATATTGATTTTTCTCTGATGAGTTCAGCACTGCACTGGTGATGCCCTCCACTGACCTATTAGCTTTACAAGACTCATCTCCAAAGCCAAGGAATGTATCACAGCAGACCTCATACACCACAATATCAAAAACCTTATTAGACTTGACCACCAAGAGTTTGGCTTTGTGAAGGCTAGATCCTGTCTACCAAATGTGGTAAACTTCTTCAAAAGGGTTATGGGGCCTACAGATTGTGGCCATGCAGTACAGACAAACAAGCTTAAACTGGTAAAGGTCTTCAACACCATTCCACATGCTGGCATCCTGCAGAAGCTAAATCCTTTAAAAATGTATTCATATGTCTGTCTAAAAGACAGAACCCATTCAGTACAAGTTGCAGGTGCCTCATCAGAAAGTATGAATGTAACCAGCGGTGCCCCTTAGGGCTCAATGTTAGGAAACCTCTTTTTCAGCATTTACTTTTCAGATCATCAAGCAACAAGCCAAGACCTCTGGTTAACACAGTATGCAGCCAACTGCAAATGTAATGCTTTTAAGTCACCATATGACACTCAAACCCTCCAGAATGAATACTCCCTAGTAAACTCTTGATATACTGATAACTGCTTGAACAACACACTAAAAAGTAGAGTGTCATTACTTAGGCTAGAAAACCCCTACCTTCATTATACTGTATAGACAGCAAACCACTACAAAATGAAAATGTACTAATGGATCTAGGAATCTGGGTTGGTAATTCTCTCTGTTTTGACCATCATGTGACAAGTTGTCAGGAAATTCTTCTAATTAACACAAATAAATTGCCAAAGGAATATCATCAAGGTCTAAAGATGTAGTCATTCCCTTACACTCAGAATTGTCCAGAACAATTATTGAGTGCAATTCCCCCTTTGGGATGTTTCTCACTAAACATATCAAACAATTACAAGACTTCAAAGGTTCCTGTCCAAAGAAATCGCATTTAATAGACTGAAATTGTATAGCACTATAGTTTTTTTATGTGTTAGTGGCCTTTAAGTTCAAAATGGATGTTTGATGGTGACTGGACAGAGTGTTCTACTTAAATGTATTAACTGTCAATGGCTGTATTGGTCTGAAGAAGCATTTTTGCAAAGGTGTTAACCTGGGTATTAAAGTTTTTAGTTTTATAACGTTACGTGTATATTTTTTCAGTCTTCAATAAGTCAGCCTGGACTGTGTGTTGGTCTTGCCCTTCTTTGGATTGTGTTTCAAAAAAAATCACATGCCTAAAGTCCCTGAACAAATCAAGAGAGTCTGGAAGCTGTATCCTGTTAATCAGTGTCTTACAGACCTCTGAAGGCTGAGGTCTGTCTTCCTTACTGCACCATTATAGACCCAGTTGTCTTGGACTTCCTATAGCCCTGCAAATCCAAAGGCTCTACCAATACTAGAACCAGGGACCTAAATCTTCTTCCAACAGATAAATAAAAACATGGTGGAAGGCCAGATTTATAATCCATCACCTACCATAAACTCTGGGGCAAACTTCTCCTGCATATTAAGCAGTGGGACTCACAACCTTCCTTTAAAAATAACCTACAGTACATGACTGGATGGGTATCCACAAATTTACTCTAGGACTGACTAGTATGGTCTTCCTGGAGAAAAGGAGGTGCACCCTGGGGGTGGGTACTGCTATGGCCTACATGGTGATAAGCCTCAGAAGCTTTGGAATATCAGTGCATTTATAATATGGCTACAAATGTTATGAGTTGAGTTCTTCTTGAATTCAATAAAGTAAATGTGAAGAAAAAATCAAATGTAGGTTTCTGTAAGCAGCAAAGTCTTCTACTCCCGTGTCATACACAGGCTTCACTCCTGCAAGCCCTTTATTTAATATAGTTATCTCCATGGTCACTGCAGCTTTGGGAAAGAGAAAGTACAGTTATGTACACTTACCATAAATGTAGATGTTCGAGTGTATTCACTGTTGCAGTCATCACATTTGGGTTATCTGCTTGCAGTAGCCCTCAGTCGGCCTGATTATCAAAGTCTTGGGTCCTGCGTCGGTTGCTGTCTCATCTTCCATGACGTCAGGTAGTTAGGGGTATAAAGCATGCAGCCGACGCCCTTACATCAGTTTTTTTTTGCCCCAGATGTCAGGTGCCCCCATAATGGGAAGCAATTATATATACAAGGTTACACCTCCAACAAAAAAGCAAATACACCAAAAAGCTTTAAGCATAGCAAACAAGAACAGAAGTCAGGGGGCTGGAGGGAGGGTAACTAGGACTGCAACAGTGAATACACTCGAACATCTACATTTATGGTAAGTATACACAACTGTACTATGTTCTTCATGTTTTACTGTTGCAGTCATCACATTTGGATAGATTCCCAAAGCTAAAGATGGGAGGTGGAAATTAGATAGCATTAGGGCCAGCTATAAGGCCCTGTAAGACTGCAGTGGCAAAGCCAGCTCTGGATTTAGAAAAAAATGGCAAATGGTAATGCTTGGTGAAGGTATGTACAGAACTCCAGGTAGCAGCTTCTAGGATGTCCCTGGTAGGGACACATCTGAGAAAGGCTGTAGAGGTAGATGCAGCCCTGTTTGAATGTGGTCTTATCCCCTGTGGGGGTAGGTTTTCCATGGTGCTTATAGCAGAAATGAATGCAATGGCCTATCCATTTAGAAATGGTTTGCTTTGAAATGGCCATCCCCTCTGCCCCTGCAGCAAATGCAACCAGCAGCTGTTCAGATATCTTGAGAGGCTTAGTCCTGTCCAAGTAAAATCTAAGTTGTCTGTGCACATCTAAGGAGTGCAGTATTTGTTCCCCTTTGTTCAATGGATTAGGAAAAGAAGGTTGGCAAATGAATGGACTGATTAAGGGCCACAATGGATACCACCTTGGTCCTGAGGGACACCCTGCCCGCATGAAAGATGATGAAAGGCTCCACTGCCATGAGGGCCTGTAATTCAGACACCCTTCTTGCTGAAGTGATGGCTAGAAGGAAGGCTGTTTTCCAAAAAAGGAATTTCAACTCTGCATTTGCAGCTGGCTCAAAAGGAGGTAGAGTGAGTTTTTCCAATACAAAGTTAAGGTCCCAGGCTGGAGTAGGGGCTCTCCTGGGTGGTCTTACATTTTTGGTCCCTTTGAGGAACTGATTCAGCAGTGGATGAGAGAAGAGGGGCGGTTCTGTGTTGTAATGAGCTGAAATGGCTGAGGCATTAATTTTGATGGAGGAAAAGGAAAGGCCCTTGTGAAGCATCTCAGTTAAGTATTGAAGAATCTGGGGTAAATTAGGCACTGCTGTGCCCATCCCCTGAGTTTGGTTCCAGGAACAGAATATTTTCCTTTTTCAGCATAGGATATTCTAGTACTAGGCCTCCTTGCCTCTAGAATAACATCTGACACGTCCACACAGGTCTATCTGGACCTCGCCAAGGCCTTCAACACCATCCCCCACTCTGGAATCACAGATAAACTTACTAAGCTGGGCATAAATCCCTACATCACTCAATGGGTTGCCAACTGGCTTACTGACAGAACCCAGACTGTAAAAGTAGCCGACTCCAAATCCAGCTCCAGACAAGTGACAAGTGGAGTAACTCAGGGTTCAGTCCTGGGACCACTCTTGTTTGGCATCTACTTCTCTGAAGTACAGGCCAATACTAAGGGACTCTGGCTAACAAAGTTCGCAGATGACTGCAAACTGGGAGCCATTACTGAATCCCCAAATTATGTGGATATTTTACAAAAGGGCCTTACAGAAACAGATGCCTGGTGCCAGAGCCATGGGCTCAAGCTTAACGCCAAAAAATGTATAGTTATCCCCTTTGGAAAAAAACATGTACCCATGAATTACGACATAGGTGGCAGTACACTAAACATTGAAAGTGTGATGAGAGACTTAGGCAGATGGACAGTGGTCTCACTTTCCATAACCACATTGTCACAACAGTCAGGAAATCCTTCTATGTGGCACACCTCATCACTAAGGTATTTTTATCCAGAAATAAGAAGGTCATTGTCTTACTGTACTCATCCCTCAATAGACCCATTATAGAGTATAATGCCCCATTTGGTATGTACCTCACAAGACATCTGCAACAGCTGGAAAGGCCACAGAAATAGCTCACTAAAAGAATCACAGGACTAAAGCAGATGCCATATGCTGACCGTCTAAAAAAAACTCCAGCTATACTCTGTGGCATATCGTCTACTCTGAGGCAATCTCTGCTTAACATACAAGGCCATGTCAAACCCTGAGCTGTTGGACATGCTCCACTTAAAGAAATCCCAATCTCTCAGAGCCACACGCTCCAGGGATCTAAACCTTGTCATCACAATGAACAAAACATGCTGGAGGGATAGGTTCCTAACCCAGAGACTCCTCATACTCTGGAATAGACTGCCCATACAAGTCAAGCAGAGCACCTCCTTGGCCCTCTTCAAAAGGTACCTTGATGATTGGATGGGAGATAGGAAATTCACCCCGGGGATCATGTCAGTTACCCTGCTAGACAGGAGTCCAGAGAAGTAAATATTGTGGAAAGAAATATCCAGGGAATAGTTATGGCTAGGCTTGTATAGGCCCTAAGGCCGATAGCCTAGTACCAACCTATGAACACTTGCTTACTGAGGGATGGTAATGGAGAGATCAGGTAATTATCTAGGCTGCCAGGTTCTGGGTTTGAAGCTGTGGGTGCAGAATCTGGCCCTCCTGCTGGGACAGCAGGGCAGGGTCTGAGGCAGGTGCCATGGTGCCAGCAGTGACACACTGCACAAAAGGGGGTAACAGTGTTGGAGTGGCCAGTCTGATGCAATCAGTATCGTCCTTGGTTTGTCCTGTTTGATCTTTAGTAGTACCTTGGAGAGGAGAGGTAGAGGGGGAAAGGCATAAACTGATAGGTTTTTCCAGGTGAAGGACAGGGCATCCACTTTCCAAGCTTGTTTGTGGGGAGTCCTTGTGCAGAATTTGTCCAATTGGTAGTTCTGGGGGAAGGCAAACACCTCTATCTCTGGGCTCCCCATTTGTTTCTCAACATGTTGATTATCTTTGGTTCCAGTTTCCATTCGTGTGGGTCATTAAGATTTCTGCTTAGTTCATCTGCCAGTGTATTTAGCTTTCCTGGCAGGAATTGAGCCTGTAGGTGCAGTTGGTAGCTCAAGACTGTGTTCCATAGAGCCATGGCTAGTCTGCAGAGAGAGTATGAGTGGGTTCCCCCCTGCTTGTTTATGTACCACATAACAGTGGTGTTGTCCGTATTTACCATTAATTGTCCTGGAAGAATGTGGTCCTTGAAGGCTGTCAGAGCATTCTGTACAGCTAACATTTCTTTCTGATTGATATGCAGGTGCATTTTACTTGGGTTCCATTTGCCCTGAATGCACTTCCCTGCAAAGTGAGCCCCCCATGCATAGTCTGATGCATCTGTTGTTAGGGTTTGGGTGGTAGGGGGTAGAGTGAATGGCAGTCCCTTGTTTTGGTGGCAGGCCTCTGCCCACCAAAGGAGCTCTATCTGTAGACAAGGTATGATAGGAATCATTGCTTCTAGATCCTGAGAATGTTGACACCATTGGCTTTTTAGACACCATTGTAGTTTCCTCATACGCAGTCTTGCATATGGAATTAGGAGAATGCAAGAGGCCATGAACCCCAGGGCTTGCAGTATTTTCCTTGCAGATAGCTGGGTCTTTGTGGCCAGTAGTTTGAAGTAGGCTGTCAAATGAACTTGTTTCTCTGGCGTGAGGAAAGCCACCTGGGAAGTGTGCAAGCTTGCTCCCAGTAATACAGTTTGTTTTCAGGGTACAAGATGTGATTTCTTTTCGTTTATGGTGCACCCCACAGAAGTTAGCAATTTCTGTACAAACACCAGATGATTCAATAGTATGTCCTGGCTTTCTGCCTGAATTAGTCAATCCAGGTATGGGTATATTTGAATATTTCTTTGCCTGCAAAATGCAATGACTGGAGCTAGGCACTTTGTGAATACCCTGGGTGCAGTAGATAAGCCAAAGGGCAGTGCAGACACCTGATAGTGCATGTAGCCTGCTTTGAAGTGTAGGTATCTTGTGCAAGATTCCCTTATTTGGATGTGCAGGTAGGCTTCCTTTAAATCCAGTGTTGCCAACCAGTCATCCTTGCCTAGCATAGGAAGCAGCTGGTGAAGAGTTAGCATCTTGAATTTTGGGATCACCAAAAATGTGTTTAGGATATATAGGTCCACGACAGGACACCAAGAGTTGCATTTTCTGGGCACCAGGAAAAGTCTTGAGTAGAAACCTTGTCCCCTTTCATCTTCTGGGACAGGTTGAATAGCCCTGATACTTAAGAGAACTTGCTTTTGAGCCTCTGCCCACTGATTTGGGGGTAGATCTGGCCAACCATTTGGAGTTGGTAAGGAGTGGAAGTGGAATCTGAATTCTTGGGAAACTATATTTAAAACCCATTTGTCCTGGGTAATGAGTTCCCAATTTTTTGCCTGCAGGGCAATCTTTCCCCCTAAAGGAAAAGTCAGTTGTGCAGGGCTTGGAAGTTTTAAAGTTAAGTCACTGAGACAGTTTACCATAGGGGGGAGTCTTACTACTCCCTACTTTGGAAGTGGGAGCCCCCCACTTCTTAGGCCTGTGAGTACCTGGGACTGAATCCTGGGTGTTCTGCTGGTTCTGGGTTTGGACCGAGAAGGCCTGGAAGAGGCAGGAATGGGCCAGTTCTTAGAGGGCCAATGCCTACTAAATCTGGGAGGCTGTACTTGCAGGAAATCTTTAACAGTTTGCATAGATTTAGCTTTTTTCTCCATCTTTTTAAGTACTTCTTCTGCTTTGTTGCCAAACAGGTGGTCTTGGTTTAAGGGAGCATCCAGCAATTTAGCTTTAACATGATCTGGCAAAGATTGCTCCTTAAGCCAAGCATGGCTTCTAAGTACAGACCTAGTGACAGCAGCCCTGCAAGATGCCTCTAATGAATCAAAACCACATTGCAAAGTATGTTTTCCAACTTGTTCACCAGAATGCATTAAATCCTGTAAATCTTTATTTTCAGCACAGTCAGGAATCAACATCATTTTCTGTTTAAGCAATCCAGTAATATGCTGCTGATACTTTAAGATATGAAACTGGCAGTTTAAGGCCCTAATGGCCAAGGTTGCAGAAGTGTATACCTTCTTACCCCAACTATCCAGCGCCCTGGAATCCCTATCGGAGAGGGTAGGATTTTTGGCAGTAGTAGCCTTAATGCCCTTGGGTCCCTGTGAAATTGTCTCAGGATCCGCAGTAGGATTTTTAATGAGGAAATTGTGAGAGTCAGGAACCCTGTAATACCTATCAGATTTTCTGGGAGCAGAAGGTAAAGAGTCAGGTGCCAAGCTAGATTCCGAGAAGGCATCATCAACAATGTCCAGTACAGGGGGGATAGCTAAAGGCCTGTGTTGGGGCAGGAGTAAGAAATCCCTAAGCCTCTTTTTAGAGTCAGAGTAATCCTGGCTTTCCCAGCGAAAATGCTCCCTAAGAGTATGCAAGGTTTCACCAAAACAGAAATCCTCTGGAGGGGAAGACACAGGGAATGGAGTCCTCTGCATCAGAGTCCTCATAGGTAGATAAGGGTAAATCCTGGTCATCAGAGGAAACAGAAATTTCAGAGTCCCGATAAGAAGAATCATAAGGAAACTCAGTCCTGGGCCTCTCAGAGGGGGAAGGTTGGCTTCCCCTGATTAGAGTAATAAGGTCTTCAGCCATTCTTATCATTTGTTTTTTAGGCATAGAGGCCTGACCATGTGGTCTGGATGTCAGTTTTCTAGGCATGGGATCGAGTTTTAGGCCTTGAAAAAGAAGATGGCATAAGTTTAATAATCAAGTCAGTAGACCTGAATACACCCTCAGAAGCCGGTGCCTGCACATTAGCTCCGGACACATCCAATTTAGACACATCTGCAGGTTCCACAGTTGAAGAAGCATCTTGCAGCATACCAGACTCCGAATGGGTCTCAGTAGAGGCCTGCGAATCTGAAGTAGCGGGTATCAGGGGCTGCGAAAGCACCTCAATGAGTACCGGCGAACTGGCAACTAGTTTAGGAGAAGCGTCATCAGCAGCTTTGGACCTATGCCGTCTGTCTCTGTCTTTATCTTTGCGTTTTTTTGGAATGTTGGTAGCCGGGTGGCTTACCAAAGCCATTTCTGGATAACTGAACTGAGAACCAAAATATTTAGAAGCATAAATAAACCGACGACGAATAGTTTGTTGTTTAAATAAGGCACAAAACCGACAGTGAGGTACATCATGGTCTGGGCCTAAGCAAGGAATGCAGTATGAATGAAAATCTTTATGAGGTATTTGCTTTCTACAAGAAATACAATTATTAACTTTTACTGACATCAGTTTAGAGCAAGAAAAAGTTTCCCCAACAGGGTACTTAGCTTAGTTGAAGACTTCAGTTCTGAAACTCAAAAACGAAAATTTCAGGAGTCAGCCGACCGGCACATGCGAACTGCTTCTGCTTCGAGCACCACACGGCAAGAAAGACTGATGTAATGGCATCGGCTGCATGCTTTATACCCCTGACTACCTGACATCATGGAAGATGAGACAGCAACTGATGCAGGACCCAAGACTTTGATAATCAGGCCAACTGAGGGCTACTGCAAGCAGATAACCCAAATGTGATGACTGCAACAGTGAAACACGAAGAGCATCATCCCTCTTCTTATAATTCCCAGCTTGACCACACTCTGTGCTGCCTGCATTAATGACATTCACATTAAGCGCATACTCTCTTTGCTATTTATGAAAGTTTGCAGAACAACTTTTGCATTTTCAGTGAAGGAAAATTCCTTTCAAATCTGACACTTTTGCTTTTAATTAATGGCAAAACAAGTAAAGTGTATGACCTTTGCTCCGACACCTGGAAGAGCACGCAGCATTGTTCTGGCATCCTCATATGGCACACAGCGAAGTGAAACCAACCAATCATATCCATGCTTTTCTAGAATAGTCTGAGCACTTTGATTTACAAATTTAGCACGATATCCAAAGCCAAGATTTTTCAAGCGTTCTTCGACATCAGGGGCTGAAAATGAAAACAGGACAGAGAAAAGCATAGATAAGACTGCACCAATAAGTTTATAAATGCAATGTTCCAAGCATTTGTTAAAAAGTATTTTATACGAGAACACAAACATGCGAATAACAAGAAGCATTCGTGATCAATAACAAATAAAGTACAAACTAAGTAGTAGGAACAGTCACGATAACAGAAGATTTTCAAAAACAGGTCACAATCCTTTGACATGTAAAAGACAAAGGACTAAAAGCCATTTTTGTTATTGATTCAAATCAGCTTTATTTCTCATGCTAATATGCTAAAAGAATGCCATAATCCTACCCTAGCACTGTAAATGCAAGGCAGAAGATGAAATATCCATATGCCAGTTTACTTCCTTCTTGCTCTAAAAAGAGAAAAAGTTGAAGACAAGGACAAAATGTCTGACCATGAATCCTTATGGCTTGCATTCCATCAGCCTCTATTTGCCTACTGTTTGACTCTGAACAAGTCACTTAACCAGTGTTCCGAGATCGCCCAGGTAGATGGAAAACTGTTGTCCAGTGGCCTTATCTGGTTAAATAAATACATACATGCATACATACATAAAAATCCTGTGTACTATTCTTTATGCTACTCACCCATTCATTCTTGCAAAAATTGCAACCATCATTCTTTACACAAGACCAAGGTATTTTGCTGTATTTATCATCCCCATTCCTTCATAAGTCAGATATAGTCTTGCAGTGGCAGCCAGTAAGGTCTTTATGAACATTATGAGTATTCACTCTGCCTTGCATAAACCTCCTAAGGACCTGGCCTCTTGCTAGACAGCAACACTCCCTGGTACCCACCAGCAGATGATCCCCAAGCAGAGTCTACCTCACTCTCTCCCAACCAAGATGAGAAAGCAGACTTCAGCCATTTAACCCCATCTTCCAGACTGATGCATCCATCAACCAGGCCTGATAACTGAATCCATATCCCCATCAATGCAAAGCTAAAACAGCTGTGCCACTGGTGTCGCCATTTATATGTTTGCTTCTTTGTTAAAAGAACTAGCTGAGTGATCTAAAGAGCATTTCACAGATTCATAGCTATACACTAGGCAAATGACCAATGGGTCCTTTATAAGCCTAGCCATTCAACCCAAGTGTATCCCACGGCTATTTTGCCTTAGAGGTCATTTTAAGGTGTGTATCTCAAGCAGAACATGATTTAACTGCAGCCTCTGTGCATCAGAAATATAGGATGTCAAACCAGGGGTGAATTTCCAATCTCCCATTGACTGATCCAGGTTACGCTTGAATAGCGTTAGGGAAGGAATCTACTTCACACTGACTGGAAACCTATTTCAGAGAATGGGAATTCTCTGAGATACAAACCTGTCCCTTCAGTGTTTCCTATTTAAATTGCAAGAAAAGTTTAAATCCTTGGATGTAGTGGTTCTGATGGTGTTTGTTTTGCGGACATGCAAAATGACTATCAGGGAGGGATCCAAGGGATCCAGGATGCCAAGCATATAATCATCTCTTAACAATCTGTACAAAACAGAGTATAGAGACAGGGCTTTGAGTCAATCCGCATAAAGCATTGTGTTTACTCCCATTATTCTTTTTCTGGGAAACCTCTGTGGAAGTTCCAGCTATTGCATGCATCTGATCAGGTACATACTCTCTGTGGTGGTGGTCTCTCCAATTTTAACCTCCTTAGTCCTATTTGTGAGACAGCTAGCTATCCACTAGGTTACATGGGGTTTATGCTAATTTCATGAGTTTGTTTACAATGCCTGTGTGGGTTATTGTATCAAATGCCTTAGCTAGGTCAAGGAAGGCAATATGCTCCGTTTTGTCTACATCCATTGCTTTGGTGACCTTCTCAAAGAAGTTCACCAGGTTCAGGAGACATGACCTGCCTTTGACAAAACCAAACTGGGTTGTTCTATAGGTTTCCTATGTCACTGATATTCATTTCTATGACAATTCTTTCCATGGCTTTGCATACAAGACTAGTCAGACTAATGAGTCTGTAGTTCATAGGTTACATTGATGGCCTACCCGTGTACAGGGATGACTTTTGCAGTCCTCTATTCACTTGGTATAATGCCTGTTCGGAGGCTATGGTTGAAGAGTCACCCCAGTAGCCCTGATAGGTTATATTTCGGGCTACATAGAAAGCATCCTGAGATATTATTGGGGCCCATCAAAGCTTTATTCTTCACCTTAGAGAGCTTCTTTAAGACCTACTCCCTACTGATAGTTGAAGGGGTTATGTAAGATGGTATTTCATGTGGGGTGACTGGAGGTGAGAGGAGGGTAAAGTTGGAGCTGAATTTGTCAGCCAGAAGATTTGCAATAACTCTCCATTCTGTAATGGCACACTGTTATGTGCTGCCTTTGAGGTTTTGGTTGCCTTGGCATGTGATGCTATCTTGACCTCAAAATTTGCTTTGTTGGACTTATTTAGTCTTCTTAGTTATCTATTCAATTTGTTGACAGAGTTAGAATCTTTGATATTACACTTCCTAATTTTAGCTATGTTTGTTTTCTTCTGTAGTGCAACCTGTTTAATTTTGGATTCCACCAGGTGGTTTGTTTTTTTAAGTCAGTTTTGGGCTTACTTCTGGTAGGCACAGCCATCTCTATGCAATCTCTTTGCAATCACTGGCACAGTTGTACAGAGCTTCCATGAATAATTCCACATATGCTGCTATGTTATTTGTGTTTGGAGGGGCATGAAAGTTTGACAGGCTACTGCTTAATAAAAAGTAGTTTGCCTTGGATTAGTACCTAACCTGTGACAGGGTTAACTGGGGTTACAGAACTGATGTTTACTTTGAAAGAGACTGCTTTGTGGCCAGACCTTACCGGAGAGGACACAACACCTGAGGAGGTGCAGCATGCTCCAGTGTTTGAGTACCAGGTCCAATATGTTTGTACATCTGGTAAGCATATGCACTATCTAGTCCAGGGTGTTTCTGCTTACAAAGTTTAAGAATCTCTGTGCCTGCAAATCTGGGGTCATGTAGATTACCAGTTTATAGAGGGACAATTAAAGTCTCCCATGACTATGACATTAGGATGAAGGGTGAGTGACTCCAATAGGTCTAAGCATGAGCTATGGGTTTCATGGGACATACAGAGTGAGCTGTGACTGGCTAAGATATGGTCCTGGATTTTGTCCATGGCAATCTGGACATGCAGGAACTCCAGCATGTCATCCAGTTTAAGCAACCAAGAGGTATGCTTATTGCTGATGTACATAGAGACATTTCCACTTTAGTTCCTGTCTGTGCAGTTGCAGGCTTGAATGTGTGGAAGGGCACTGAAGCGTCGCACTGCTAGGGAACACTGCAGCTTTAAACCATGTCTTGGTAACTGCACAGATGCCTGTATTTTCCAAAGTGAATAGAGCTTGGAGGGAATGAAGCTGCTTGTTTAGACTTCTCACATTAAGCAGTAACACCTTTAGAGTTCCATGGGTAGATTTTGCTATGTTAAAGTTCTGACAACTTAGCATTGCCTAAAATACGCTCGATGGGGAGGAAAATGTTTTAGCCAATATTCAAAAGCTTAGAGGGGATAAGTGCAAGCCAATTAGCAAAGCAACACATCTCCTCCCATTCTGAAAAATAATGCACCCCTCTAGAACAGAAACTAAGACAATTTTTAAAGTCAGTCATTTTCTTATCGTACTGCAGCATCATCAACTGTGAAGGTAGGATGCTGCTCAATGCTAGGCACATACCAGCTTTTGACACACAGTCCTAGAGCTCCATGTCTATCTTCATACAATCTAGAGAGTTACATTTCAGGTCATTTACACATACATGGACTATGATTGAATCATACTGGTACCTCTGGTGCAATGACTTGAGTGCAAATGTAACTTAGTGGATCCTGGCCTCTTAGAGGCAACTGACCATTATTTTCTGTGTATTCAACCTGGTAAGTTTGGCATCAGTATGTTGTACAACAAGGTTTCCTATGACTACAGTCCTGGATAGTGTATTGGCTTGCCTTATAGGCTTAGTAGTCGAGGCTCCCCTGGCTGTGGCAGAATGGGCAAGTGTTATGTGTTGTTACTTTTGAGAGCTTTTGAGTTTGCTGAGGATAATTTTTCATAGGTTCACAGGTTGGTACTAGGCTATCGGCCCTAGGGTCTATACAAGCCTAGCCATTAAACAATTCCCTGGCTATTTCTTCCCACACTATTTACTTCCCTGGACCCCTGTCTAGCAGGGCGACTGACATGATCCCCGGGGTGAATTTCCTTTCTCCCATCCAATCATCAACGTTCCTTTTGAAGAGGGCCAAAGAGGCACTCTGCTTGACATGTATGGCCAGTCTATTCCAGAGTCTGGGGAGTCTCTGGGTCAGGAACCTATCCCTCCAGCATGTTTTGTTTATTGTGATGACAAGATTTAGATCCCTGGAGGGATTGGGATTTCTTTAAGTGTAGCATGTCCAACAGCTCTAGGTTTGATATGGCCTTGCATGTTAAGCAGAGATCGCCTCAGAGTAGATGATATGCAACAGAGTACGGAATATGTGTGTGAGGTCTTTGGGATTTGGGAAGATTGCATTTAAATGCCTCAGCATAAGTAGGCCTATGTGCAGTGTGCATACTGTGTGTGGCAGATGTAGCACGTGTTTCTGACAACCAGATTGTTACTCCGAGTGTTTGTATACAAGGGTTTTGCCTCCAGACACGTTATGTGTTTACAACTCTCATACACTGTGTTTCTCTGAGGATAAAATGGTTGCCACTGAACATTAAACAATTGTTACATTATCCCACATCCACCAAATTGGTGAAGAAATTGGGAAAGTGCATATCCATGTCACATACTTTACTGGGTAAGCTACAATGGTCTGGTGTATGAGGGGTTAACAGTGGGCTGACTAAAGGGGCTTTTAGGGCTAGAGGCTAATCTAGGCTATATAATACTAAATTCAATGGCTGTGCTCTCAACATGTAAAGCAGTTGCTCTGTGCTACCCAAAGTAGTTGCCCTACAGTCTCCAAGTTACTGGTACAGTTTTAGAGTTAATTTTAATGGGAAAATGTGTTTTCTAGGTATCTGTTCACATAATAGTAAACATGTTTACCTTATAACCTTTGGTGGTATGGCTAGCCTTAAAAAAGGCCCCCCCTGGGAGCATCATCATAGTAATTACATATGAGCATATTAAAAAAGTGTTAGTACCACAACAGGTACCATACTTGCTTTTGTTGCAAAAGGCTAAGGGTTCTACTCCCACACCATGTAGATGGATTGTTGATACTCTGTTATATTTGGGGGGGGGGGTTGTTGCAATCCTGACTGTGTCTTCCTTTGGATGAGATGCCTAGTAGCTATGAACATATTGTCAGTTTGACATCCATTCCCCATTGCAATATTTCCCTCTGCACAAAGTTGGGCCATCTACAGACTACCTTTGCACAAAGGTGGGCCATCCACAAGCTTGGAAACTACAAACCCATAAGTCTCACTAGTCTCATATGCAAAGCCATGGAAAGAATCATCAACAGAAATGATCAATAATGACATAGGAAACCTCCAGACACTGGACCCAACCCAATTTGGTTTTGTCATTGTCCCCCTACAAACAAGAGACAGGAGACATTTGTAACAGTGCTGTATTACTTAGAGATGTTTTACTTTTGTATACATAGCCTTGTGACGTTTCTTTGATTATATAAATATGTGATGGCATTTTTAGGGGGTTAGAGTGTAGAAGCTTGCACTGACTGTGTAAGGTTTTGGAAAGGGATAGGGTTGCAGATGCTACATTTATTATAATATATTAGATGTTTTGAAATTTCAATGTTTTGAATGTTGTGCTTTTAAAGTTTCATTATCTTAAACTGTCGGTGTTATCGTCTCAACATTTTGAAGTTCGCGGTTTCCGTTATTAGGCATTTAAAAATAGATAGATCCATATATATGCGAAGTGCACAAGTAAGGGAGTTGTTTACCTTGCAATATGTTCAACCTGCAAATGTTTTTTATGTCAGGAAGGCAGAGGGCATTTAACATGAGCATATCTGAACACTGTTATGACATAAAAAAGAAAGAAATCCAACAATGACTTGTACAGACATTCTTCAACTTGCAAGAGGTTTATTAAGTTTTTATTTGGTATTTTATAAATCGGCCGTATTGATCCTAAAGGTGGCCAATGGGAAAACACATTAGAATAAAAAGAATTGCTATGGCAAGTATGCTGGATATATGTTCATATACAGGGTTGATTTACTTAGTTACTTATATAATTTTATTTATTTAACATTTGTTTACCGGGAAAGTCTACTTTGAACGAGCCAATTTTCAGTGGAGGCCGGAAATACTCCAGATACATGTCTTTGTAATGTGGGAGGAAACAGGAGTACCTGGAGGAAACCGACATGAATGCAGGGAGGACATGCAGAATCTAAACAGAAAGATAATCAAACCAGAGAACCTCTTGCTGTGAGGCGACAATGCAAACCGCTGCACCACTGCACCATCCATAAATGAATGATTCAATGATTATGTTTCAGTAGTTCCCATTTTAAAAAGACTTGCTGCTAAATTATAAACTTATGTTTTTAATATTTTTTTAGATTTTTTTTTTAATCAAGCCATCATTTATTATAATCATGCTCTTTTTACAATTATGCTTTCTTAATTTTATTTTTTAAAAACATTGTTGTATGAATGTATATTTGTTATATTGGTTTGCATTGGTGGTTGTAATTTGATAAGCACACTACCTCTTTAAGAGTTTGACTGATCTGTTGCCAAATATATGTATATATATATATATATATATATATATATATATATATATATATATATATATATATATATATATATCAAAATACACATTTTATATATATATATATATATGTATAGATCTACAATATATGATCAACATTTCAAAAAGCTGAAGACCATATGGCCGAGACCATATGATCGACTTTTGAAATGTCGATCATGTTAAAAAAAAGAAAAAAAAAAACAACAATCACTAACCTTAACATTGCTAGCAGTGGAGCGAGCCTCCCTGCACCCCCCCCCCATGCTGCACCCCCCAGCTTATATATATATATATATATATTAGTGCAGTTTTAAAAGGAATGAATTGTTTTTGGTTCTGATGAAGTCCCAGTATGAGACAAATGTGCTTAACCTAAAGTGTTCATTTTAGACTTATAAAGCTGTGTAGATTGGTATTTGTACAGACATTGTAGTGGTGTAATTTTTTTTTTTTTGGTCTGCACTACGTGGCCTTCTTATTTAAATGTTTGTTTCCCAAGACAGACCAACCCACTAACTACTGCAACTAAATGGATGACCCCAGTCTTTCTAATGAAAAAAACACAAAAAGATTACTTGAGACGGTATGCTCCCGCAAAACAACTTTATTAAACTAGCTGGACAAGTCAATTTCAAGTCAATCAGAAAACAGCAGGACACTTTTGGAAATACAGTAATTTCAGCCTTAAATGCAGATAAATGTACAAATAAAACAAGAAATCAAATCACTTAACAGCTTCTAAAGGGGTGATTTTTTTTTAAAATACAAGTACTTAGCTTTTGCTTGGATGGCATGTGATACAAGGAAATCAGTTCAGAGGCACAGTTGAGAACATCAAGTGTTGCTGAGCTCTGTGGGAATGAGCCAAGAGCCTAAACACTCCAAATGTGTATAGGCACTTAAAGTTAAAGGCAACTGTGTAAAAACCTTTTAGCAGAGCCAACATCGCAAGAATACAAGTAAGTACCAAAAAAAATTACAAAGTAGGAAATTACACACTAATACAACCAGTAAAACTTTTAAAAATGCAGTTCTCACCAATCAGCAAACAGTGCATTATCAGGGCACTTGAAAATGATTTAAAGTGCAAAAATTGGTAGATAAAGCTAAGTGCAACACAGTAAAATAAAGCTTTTTATCTGCCAAGGATATCACAGGATTACTTCAGAAAGTACAGTTGTGTACACTTACCATAAATGTAGATGTTCGAGTGTATTCACTGTTGCAGTCATTACATTTGGGTAATCTGCTGGCAGGTTGCCCTCAGTCGGCCTGATTAACAAAGTCTTGGGTCCTGCATCGGTTGCTGTCCTTTCTTCCATAACGTCAGGTCATCAGGGGTATAAAACATGCATCCGATACCATTACATCAGTTTTTGTTGCCCGAGATATCCGATGCCCCCCTAATGGGGGCAAATAAAATTAAAAAACACACAAATATACCTCCAACCAAAAGCAAATACACCAAAAAGGCTTTTAAGCATAGTAAAAGAAAGTAGAGGTATAGCCAGAGAAAGGTAGGGGGCTGGAGGGAGGGTAACCAAGACTGCAACAGTGAATACACTCGAACATCTACATTTATGGTAAGTGTACACAACTGTACTATGTTCTTCATGTTTCACTGTTGCAGTCATTAAATTTGGGTAGATTCCCAAAGCTATGGTTGGGAGGAGGAGTTTATACAGCATTAGGGCCAGCTATAAGGCACAGCAAGACAGCAGTGGCAAAGCCAGCTCTGGATTTAGAGAAAATTGGTAAATGATAATGCTTGGTGAAAGTATGTACAGAACTCCAGGTAGCAGCTTCTAGAATATCCCTGGTAGGAACACCTCTGAGAAAGGCTGCAGAAGTAGATGCAGCCCTGGTGGAGTGAGATCTGATCCCCTGGGAGATAGGTTTCCATGGTGCTTATAGCAGAAATAAATGCAATGGCTTATCCATTTAGAAATGGTTTGTTTTGAAAAAGCCTTCCCCTCTGCCCAGAATGCTACCAGCAATTGTTCAGATTTTCTTCGAGATTTAGTCCTGTCCAAGTAGAATCTAAGTTGTCTGTGCACATCCAAGGAATGCAGAATCCATTCCCCTTTGTTCTTTGGATTGGGAAAGAAGGTTGGCAAATGAATGGACTGATTAAGAGCCACACTGGAAACCACCTTGGCCATGAAGGATGGATTGGTCCTCAGAGATACCCTGTACGCATGAAAGATAATGAAAGGCTCCACTGCCATAAGGGCCTGTAATTCAGATATCCGTCTAGCAGAAGTGATTGCTAAAAGGAAGGCTGTTTTCCAAGAAAGAAATTTTAAGTCTGCAGTAGCAGCTGGCTCGAAAGGAGGTAGAGTGAGCTTCTCCAAAACAAAGTTAAGGTCCCAGGCAGGGGTAGGAGCTCTCCTGGGCAGTCTCAAGTTCTTTGCCCCTCTGAGATACTGCATGAGCAGGGGATGAGAGAAGAAGGGTGGATCTGTGTTGTAGTGAGCTGAAATAGCTGAAGCGTGGATTTTAATAGAGGAAAAAGACAGGCCCTTGTAAAGCATCTCAGTTAAGTATTGCAAAATCTGAGGTAAATTGGGCGCTGCTATGCTCATCCCTAAAGACTGGTTCCAGGCACAGAATCTTTTCCATTTGTCAGCATAAGATTTTTTCAGTACTAGGTCTTCTCGCGTCCAAGATGACATCCATCACAGGTTTGCTGATAAGGGTGAATTTAAGTGATTAGCCAGGCTGCAAGGTTCAATGTTGGAAGCTGAGAGTGCAGAATTTGGCTCTCCTGCTGAGACAGCAAGGAAGGGGTCTGAGGCAGGTGCCATGGAGATATTTGCGTTACACTGCACAGGAGTGGGTACTAGTGTTGGCGTGGCCAGTCTGGAGCAATAAAAATCATTCTTGGTTTGTCCTGTTTGACTTTTAGCAGAACTTTGGAGAGCAGAGGCAGAGGGGGAAGGCGTAGACTGATAGGTTTTTCCAGCTGAAGGACAGAACATCCACTTTCCTGGCTTCTTTGTGGGGAGTCCTTGTGCAACCCAACATGTTGAAAATCCATGGTTCCAGTTTCCACTCATGTGGGTCCATGATATTTCTGCTTAGTCTGTCTGCCAGTGTATTCAATTTTCCTGGCAGGAATTGAGCTTGTAGGTGCACTTGGTAGCTCAAGGCTGTGTTCCACAATGCCATGGCTAGTCTGCAGAGAGGGTAAGAATGTGTACCCCCCTGCTTGTTTATGTACCACATAACTGTGGTGTTGTTCGTCTTTACCATTAGTTGTCCAGGAAGAATGTAGTCCTTGAAGGCTGTCAGAGCATTCTGTACAGCTAACATTTCTTTTTGATTGATATGTAGATGCATTTCATTTGGGTTCCATTTGCCCTGAATGCACTTTCCTGACAGGTGAACCCTCCATGCACAGTCTGATGCATTTGTAGTTAGGGTTTAGGCGGCAGGAGGTAGTGTGAATGGCAGTCCCTTGTTTTGGTGGCAGGCCTCTGCCCATCATAGGAATTCCAGGCGTAGGCAAGGTATGATAGGAATCATTGTTTCCAGGCTGTGACAATGTTGACTCCATAGATTTTTTAAGTACCACTGTAGTTTCCTCATATGCAGTCTTGCATATGGAATTAGAAGAATGCAGGAGGCCATGAACCCCAAGGCTTGCAGTATTTGTCTTGCAGATAGCAGGGGTTTTGCGGCCACGTTTGAAGTAAGTTATCAAATGAATTTCCTTCTCTGGCATGAGGAAAGCCATCTGGGTAGTTGTATTCAAGCTTGCACCCAGGAATGCAATCTGTTGAGAGGGTACCAGTTGTGATTTCTTTTCATTTATGGTGTACCTCAGACAAGTTAGAACCCTTTTTACAAACACCAGATTATTTAGAAGTATGCCCTGTTTTTCTGCCTGAATTATAGAAAATCGTCCAGGTATGGAAATATTTGAATATTTACTTGCCTGCAAAATGTAATAACTGGAGCCAGGCACTTTGTGAATAGCCTGGGTGCAGTAGACAAGCCAAAGGGCAGTGCAGAGAAATGATAATGCAAGTAGCCTGCTTTGAAGCGTGGGTATATTCTGCAAGATTCCCTGACTGGGATGTGCAGGTATGCTTTTAAATCTAGAGTTGCCAACCAGGCATCTTTGTCTAGCGTAGGAAGTAACTGGTGAAGAGTCAGCATCTTGAATTTTGGAATGTCCAGAAAAGTGTTTAGAGTAGACAGGTCCAGAATTGGACGCCATGATTTGTCTTTTCTGGGTACCAGGAAAAAGCCTGGAATAGAAAGCTTGTCCCTTTTCCTCTTCTGGTACTGGTTGAATAGCCCCCATGTTTAAGAGGGAAAGTACTTGTTTTTGAGCCTCTGTCCACTGATTTGGGGGCAGGTCTGGCCACCCGTTTGGTGTTGGCAACGTGTGGAAATGAAATCTGTATCCCTGGGACACTATATTTAAAACCCATTTTTCCTGGGTTATGAGTTCCCAGTTCTTTGCATGAAGAGCAATCTTTCCCCCCCAAAGGGGCAGCTAAAAGGTAAATGCTTGGTAATTTTAAAAGGAAGTCATTGAGACTGTTCAACATAGAGGGGTGTCCTGTTATTTCCAGATTTGGAAGTGGAGGCCCCCCATTGCTTAGGTCTGAGAGTCCCCTGGGACTGAAACCTGGTGCTTTTGGTGTGTCTGGGTTTGGCTTGAGAGGATCTGGAAGGAGCTGGAAAAGACCAATTCTTAGTAGGCCAGTGCCTACTAAATCTTGGAGGTTGCACTTGTAAGAAATCTTTAACAGTTTGCATAGATTTATCTTTATCTTCCATCTTTTTTAGAACTTCTTCAGCCTTATTGCCAAACAGACGGTCCTGATTTAAAGGAGCATCCAACAATTTCGATTTAACATGATCAGGCAAAGATTGCTCCTTAAGCCAAGCATGCCTTCTAAGCACAGACCCAGTAACAGCAGCCCTGCAGGAGGCCTCTAAAGAATCAAAACCACATTGCAAAGTATGTTTTCCAACTTGTTCAGCAGAATGCAATAAATCCTGTAAATCTTTATTTTCCACACAGTCAGGAATCAGCATCATTTTCTGTTTAAGCAGTCCAATAATATGCTGTTGATACTTTAACATATGAAATTGGCAGTTTAAAGCCCTGATTGCCAAGGTTGCAGAAGTATAAACCTTCTTACCCCATCTATCCAACGCCCTGCAGTCTCTATCATAAGGGGTAGGATTTTTAGCAGTAGAGGCCTTAATGCCCTTGGGCCCCTGAGAAATGGTTTCTGGATCTGCAACAGGATTTTTGAAAAGAAACTTGTAGGACTCAGGAACTCTGTAGTATCTGTTAGGTTTACTAGGAGCCGGAGGCAGGGAATCAGGGGCCATACTGGATTCCAAAAACACATCAACAATGTCTAATACATGAGGTATAGCCAAAGGTATATGCTGAGATAGAAGAAGGAAATCCCTAAGGCTCTTTTTTGAATCAGAACATTACTGACTTTCCCATTGGAAATGCTCCCTTAAGGTATGTAAAGTTTCCCCAAAAGAAAATCCTCAGGAGGGGAAGCAGAGGGAATGGAATCCTCTGCATCAGAGTCCTCATAAGTAGGTATGGACAAATCCAGGTCATTAGAAGAGTCAGAGGAAACAGAAACCTGATCAGAAGATTCATAATCAAGCTCAGCCCTAGGCCTCTGGGGGGGGGGGGGTTGACTACCCCTGATTAGAGTAATTAGATCTTCAGCCATTTTGATAATTTATTTTTTAGGCATAGGGGTCTGAACATGTGTTGGGCATTGGTTTTTTTAGACACAGATCGAGATTTAGGCCTTAGTAATGAAGGTGGAGTCGATTTAATATGCAAGTCTGTAGGCCTGAATACACCCTCAAAAGCCGGTGCCTGCACAGCGGCTCCGGACCCATCCAAGGTAGAGACAAGAAAGACTGATGTAATGGCATCGGATGCATGTTTTATACCCCTGACGACCTGACGTCATGGAAGAAGGGACAGCAACCAACGCAGGACCCAAGACTTTGTTAATCAGGCCGACTGAGGGCAACCTGCCAGCAGATTACCCAAATGTAATGACTGCAACAGTGAAACACAAAGAACATTCCTCTAAGAGTGTGACAAGGATGCCAAGCAGATGGGAGCTTTGTGAAAATTATTTGTAGTAAGGAAGGTTAACTCAACAGCAATACTTGCTTACCGATTGGGGTCTCAGTAACATGGATCCATGTACAACAATGGGTGGGGAAAAGTACTTAATTAGCTTACACAACTGATAAAAGCAATGAAAGAAGGGAGGGAAGGACTTTGATTGTAGGACACATTGGCCCTAAACAGAACACAAAAAAGGTGGCAGGGTTGGGGAAAACTTTGAGCTGCTGTAAGAACTCAGACAAATCAGACCCCATAGTATTTCAGGTCTGCATGCGAGTCAAAATGGACTTGAACAGTGCTTTGTCCCAGTGATATATAGCATTAATTAACAAACACCAAGACAACGATCCAATCAGTAAAACAGATCTGTACAAACTAGATAAAACCAGATCCAAGAGCTTTTACAACACAGCAAGCTACCACCATGGCTGTTTATAAATGCTTAGGCCTCTACTTTTAACAAAACTGTCTCAGCTAAAAAAAAAATATATATAGTTTACTTAGAGAAAGATCAGAACTGCCGTAAGAAGCCAGGCAAATCAGACACCACAGTACTTCAGATCTGCACGTGAGCCAAAATGGCATAACTCAGCCCAAAATTAGAGCAAAGGACAACCTACATGCATGCTGTCATATTAAGATGTCATATATGTATGTGAACAATAAATAAAAAAAAACTTACATACTTAACATAATGATAGTTCTGCCAGAAGGCCTATCATTGGTAACCTTTAGAATGATGCTGTAAGTATTAGGACTGCACAGCTAATAACTTTTCCAAACTGCTCTCTTTCCTAAAATGCACCATTTATTTTGCACTCTCTACTTCTTTAGTTGCAGTGCTGAATGTAACGAAGAAAAAAAGGCAAAACTCCAAAAAGGAAAACACTGAAGGTTGAGGATGGAGGGAAGACGTGTTACAAAAGATTATTTTTTTTACATACTTATTATGTTAAAAACACATTTATATCTAAAAAGAAGAGATCACTCTTTGGTAACCTTTAGACAAGTTCCTAGGTATTTATTCTGGGTGGCCACCAAGATGGGAACAGAATACATGTAACTGCAGCCCTAAAAGAGGAAGTGAACCCAGAAATCATGTCCAGCTTAGTACTGCCTAGCAAAGGTGTTCAGGCTAAACCGAGCTGCAGTTGAGCAAATGTCATCAAGTGTGATCTGAAGTTAAAAGGTAGTAAAAGTAGGTATTATTCTTGTAGTGGAATGAGCCCTGGGAGTTACAGGAAGAGGTTTTCTATGTTTGCTATGACACAGAACACAGAACACAGCATAAACCCTTTCTTAGTATAACATCAAATTTGTCAGTCTTTTGTGTTTAGACATTTTTCA
>NC_056739.1:1502622346-1502757346 GCF_019279795.1 Protopterus annectens
ACTGCAGGAGGAATCGGCCCCCTGCATACATGTCAGTAAACTTCCTTTTTTTTGTTGTCTCTCCTTCACAAGTTCGAGTTACTGAAACTGGAAGCAAAGCTCTCTTCACTGAAGACTGGACTAGACAGTCAGGAGGAAAAGGTAAACACTTGCAACATAAAGTCTGCTCTTCAAATTTTCCCTTAGAATGAGCCAGTTTTTTAGTTTTAGTACTAAAATCTGTTTCTTTGAACTCAGCACTTGTTCAGAACTCATTGTAAGCACTAAATAAGCTACAAATTACTACAGCACTCAACTTCCCTAACTTGTCTAGAGGAAAACAGTTTTTAGTACTTAATAAATAAGCACCTTTCCAGGCATGTCCAAGGGTCAGCTCCCGGTGTTTTCTCCTGTCTACCTGATGAATCTGGGCATCTTGGGGCAATGCAGCAATTGCCTCATGCACACAGGCAACTCTCTCCTCCTACCACCCAACACTACAACCTGTGAGAGATGCATTTATATAGCCAAACTGGAAGCAAAGCTCTCTTCACTGAAGACTGGACTAGACAGTCAGGAGGAGAAGGTAAACACTTGCACCCCACCACACTCATCACATAGTCCCTCGAAACCTACACCATCAAAACCCACACATAGAAACACAAAACACACACCTACATTCGAGGAGGCTCTCAATAAAAATCTGCTCAAGCAGCAGAGACCTCCAAAGCAGAAACGCAAGCAACCTCCACCCCCCCAAAACAACCCAAATGACACACAGCCCATAAACTCAGTGTGCCACAACCACAGCCCATAAGGCATAACAACATACCCAACACTCTAGTCATAGGTGACTCTACAGTCAGGTACACTGATGTTCCACTCACCAGGCTAAACAAGGAGAACGTTACTGTCAGCTGCCTGTCGGGTGCCAGGACTGGCCACATAACGCATGCACTCATGTCACTCCACAACAAGTACAAATACAACTCTGTCATTGTCCATGTTGGTGTGAATGAACTGAGACGTACCTCCCTGGATTATATGAAAAGAGACATGGAGGAGCTCTCCGATCTTGTAGCCCAGGCAGGTATGCCCTAGCCCTGAGTAGCATCCTGCCATCACCCAGAATGATAACACAGTTGTTGTTGTTGTTGTGTGTTTCGGCTTTTCCCGGTTAGGGGTCACCACAGCGGAACTCCGGTCTGCTAATGATTGGCAGTAGACTTTTATGTGGCGAGTTGCCAGCCCTGATGCACAACCTTCAACGAAGGAACACCCATTCATGCATGTCTCCAGACAGAAGACGCTCTAGCTGAGAATCGAACAGGACAATGTCTTACTGTCAGGCGACAGTGCTACCGCAGCACCACCACAATACAAGGACAAAATGATTGACTTTAATAATTGGCTAAGCTTCTGGTGTCATTCTAAGGGGATCCAGTATCTGTCTGCCTGGGATGACATGATCGACAGACCATGATGCTTTGCCAGAGATGGCCTGCACTTATCGTCCTTGGGATTCCAGATACTGGCTAAGGCTCTTGCCACCCCTACAGTGCCTTTTTTAGGCAAGGATAAAATGACAAATTCACCACCTTAACAGGTACAAGCAAGCAAAATCTGAGGGTAATGCTACTCAATGCTAGAAGTCTAAACCTCAAAATGCATTCACTCGAGGCACTCCTTAAAATCGAGAACATCGACAACTGTGCAGTGACAGAGAACTGATTCAAGGCTCCATAGAGCACCCTTGCATTACCAGGCTATAATTCATACCACACCTTTTGGCCACCTAACCTGGACCAAAACACTAAAGGCGGAGGCATGTCCATATTCATTAAGGATATCCACACCTCCAGGCTAGCTGCTCAGCATAATGCATCTGAGATTATCCAAGTGCAACTAACTCTGGGCAAGACCGCAATCCAAATTGTAACTTGCTACAGATCCCCCATCATGCCCCAGGATTCCCACTCTTCACTTCTTGATACACTTTAAAATATTAGGGTACAACCCAACACCCTAATAATGAGTGATTTCAACTACCTCACCATTAAGTGGGAAAACTACTCATGTAACAACTCTTTTGCTCAACGTTTTCTGGAATTCATAAATTCCAATGCCTTGGATCAACTTATCCACACCCCCACCAGGGGCAGTAATATCCTAGACCTGGTCATTACCAACATGGGTGACCGGTGTTCCACACCAGGGTTCAATTCCTCATTGGTCAGATCCGACCACAAGCTAATCACTCTAAACATCCACATCTCGCCCCCATTAGGGAAACCACCATAAAAAATTTCTCCAAAGCCAACTCCATGCTTCTTAAGACAGAAGTGGCAAACTCCCTGGTCAGCCTCAATAAGAAGCTGAGATCCCTCATAAAATCCTCCAAAGCTAGTTACAAAAACAAAATCACCACTGATTCTAAAGACAACCACAAAGCATTCTATAGCTATGTCAAGAATCTTAATGGCAACACTCAGATCTGCTCTGAGTTACAGCACAATGGTACTAAATAAACAGAACCAAGTGATATTGCCAACATCCTGGCAGATAGGTTCAGTGCTAACTTTACCCCCCTCTCACCCTCTAAAGAGCCCATCTCTACACTAGAAGAATGTAAAGTTTCTGTAATCATGGCTGCACAGGTAAAAAACGCACTCTCCAAAGCCAAGAACACAGCATCCATGTGACCTGACAACATCCCAGGCTGCATTCTACACGAATTGCAGAATGAAATGGCACCCCACCTAAGCACCATGTTAAATTATAGCCTCACCTCAGGCTTTGTGCCCACTAAATGACGCACAGCAACGGTTATCCCACTCCACAAAGGGGGAGCCACCATGGACCCCAGGAACTACCGCCCCATTAGCCTAACGTGCCTGGTCTGCAAGGCCATGGAATGTATCATCATGGATCTTATACACAAAGACATTGGTAATCTCCAAACTCTGGACCCCACCCAGTTCGGGTTTGTAAAAGGCAGATCATGTCTCCTAAACCTGATAGACTTCTTTGAAGCAGTCACCAAAGCCATAGACGAGGGTAAGGTGGTTCACACAGCCTATCTAGATCTCTCTAAGGCTTTTGACACCATCCACCACTCTAGAATTATAGATAAACTCACTAAACTACATATAAGTCCCTGTGTCACAAGATGGGTTGCCAACTGGCTCACTGACAGAACCCACACTGTGAAAGTAGCAGACTCCAAATCCGACTTCAGACCAGTGACAAGTGGAGTACCACAGGGTTCAGTTCTGTGTCCTCTTCTGTTTGGCATCTACTTTTCTGAAGTACAGGCTAACACAAAAGGTCTTTGGCTAATGAAGTTCGCAGATGACTGCAAACTAGGAGCCATAATCATAACTTCTAATGATGTGGACAGCCTACAAAAGGGCCTCACAGAGAGAGATGCCTGGTGTCAAAGCCACGGCCTCAAGCTCAATGCCAAAAAAGTGCATTGTCATCCCCTTTGGAAAAAATTCTGTACCCATGAGCTACCACATAGGTGGTAGTCTATTTAACACCAAAAGTGTGAAAAGAGACCTTGGGACACAGGTGGACAGTAGTCTCTTCTTTGATAATCACATTGCTACAGTAGTCAGGAAATCCTTCTACATGGCACACTTAATCACAAAAGGTTTCTCATCCAGGAAAAAAGAGGTCATTGTTCCCCTCTACTCGCCAATCATTAGACCTATTATAGAGTGCAATGCCCCTTTTGGTATGTACCTCACAAGACATCTACAATAACTAGAAAGGCCGCAGAAATACCTCACAAAGAGGATTACTGGCCTCAAACAGATGCCCTACGCAGACCGTCTCAAAAAACTCCAGCTTTACTCCATCGCACATCGCCTACGCAGATCTCTGCCTAACATACAAAGCTATGTGAAACCCAGAGCTGTTGGACATGCTCCACTTAAAGAAATCCCAATCCCTCTGAGCTACACACTCTAGGGGCCTAAACCTTGTCAATACAATAAACAGACCATGCTAGAGGGAAATATTCCTGTCCCAGAGATTTCCCATACTCTGGAACAAACTACATATCTGTATCAAACAAAGCTCCTCATTGGCACTCTTCAAGAAAACTCTTGATGACTGGATGGGAAATAGGAAATTCATCCCAGGGATCATCTCTATGGCTCTGCTCGACAGGAGCAAAGGGAAATCATTTTCTTGGGTGGTGAAAGCCAGGGTACCTTTTTGGCTGGGCTTATATAGGCCCTAGAGCCAACAGCCTAGTACCCACCTATGAACTGAAGCAATGATGACAGACATAACAAATCATAATCTGCAAAAGGCTTGCTAGATGCATAAGAAACCTGAAATATAAACATTATCTATTCATACAGTACAACAAAGCTTGCAAAACATCCTATTTATTTTAAATGTTTAACCTTGACATTTGTTTTACGACAAAATAGTGAAAAAAACAAAGTTTTCTGACAACCATTAGTAAACCAGTTCATCTGTGAAGTTTCACATTACTTAGACATCAGATTTCGTTACAGTTCTTCCAGACAGCTTACTGCCTCAAATCTAATGTCCCCACATCTCACACAACCTGCTAAGCATATACTACACACAGTTTACCCATCCAAGGGTTACTATGTCCAAGTTTTAAAATAGTTAATATAAATCACCTAGATCAGGCTTACACTACAATTTTTGCAACTTTCAGTATTGATAATAGCTGCACAATACAATAATTAGCTGGATAGGATAACTATATCTGGCTATGTTAGAAATATGTTAGAAAACATTCAGGAAACCAGGGTATACTAGCAGTTGTTGTTTTTACAGCATTGTCTCTTGGGAAGTCTAAAAGCAAACCCAGCACAATTTGTTTAAAATCAAAGGGCACTATAGCCTCCTTGAACAGTCAACATGTGGACCACTGAAGAGAAAGGCAGGATGCAAGTTGTCATAGCAACCAATATTGAAAGCATCATTGAAGAAAAGCTCAGCAGTCAGTAAGGAAAACAAAGAAAATGCTTACATAACTGAAATGGGCCAGTTTATTGTTCTTTACTTAACCTTCTTGTGTTCGAAGTCTTAATATGCATCACTACTGAAATCTGCACTCCAAAGAAATACACATGTGGTTTACAGTTAACCCTATCATAGTTTTCCGTTCAAAACATTTGCACTAATATCCACTAGTGAACTTCTGTTTAGCAAATTAAATACTCAGTTCTTAAATGTTGCACAGTCCTTTTCTCCGCATTTCTACAATGGAAACTTACCTCCCTGGTTGTACTACTACTTCTTTCAAACACTGTTTTTGTTTCTGTAGCAGCACAACCATAGATAATTATAATCCTAAAAGATACTTGCCCCTGCAGCTTGTTTTTAACTCACATGTACCCTCCTTTCACAAATAAATTAGAAAACAAAATTAATACAAACCCTGTAGGCAGCGCAAGCTAATTAGGCAAGGGTTAAGTTCAGCTTCCTTTCATTACTCTAAAATGCAGCATCAGCACGTATGAGCACAGCTTCCCACATTATGCTGGGAAATTCTATATGTGCAACACTTTCCATATCATCCAAGTAATTCATAAGCAAATTGCTTTGCTTTCTGGTTGCACTGCAAGAGTAAAACTTAATGCATGACACTGTCAAACTTGTTATATCCCACCAAGTATGGCAGCTACACAGAAAGAGAAGTGCAGCTACCTAACAATTAATAACACATATCGCCCATGTCTTCTTGCTGATAGGCAGCAAAACAAATGCAAAATAACTTTTTTCCTGCTATCCATTAGATATTAAATATCTAATTCCTCAGTTTTACTTTAAAATGTGCCCATTATGTGCAATGAAAAAGCAAGTTATGTATTTACCATAATGCTAGAACTGCATGGAAAATTCAGCCTTCATTAATTGTCGGGACTTAGGAACACATGCTCAGTTTTGTGGATATAATTTTCCCAGGCTACATTTGCACTTCCCATGATACCCTGCACTTCCCTCCTCCATTTTCCAGTTTCTGACTATGCTGTCTCAAGGAAAATACAGATAAGTACAACCAACAGACATTCCTTTTCTCAAGGTTAATGAATACTGAGTTCTCCAAGTAGATCTAGCATTGTAATAAGTATCTGCTAAGGAGAATTCTGTCTTCATTAAATTTCAGGACACAGCCTCTAGACAATCTTCCTAGGTGACTGACCTACAGAAAGTACCGTTGTGTACACTTACCATAAATGTAGATGTTCGAGTCTATTCACTGTTGAAGTCATTACATTTGGGTAATCTGCTGGCAGGTTGCCCTCAGTCGGCCTGATTAACAAAGTCTTGGGTCCTGCGTCGGTTGCTGTCCCTTCTTCCATGACGTCAGGTCGTCAGTGGTATAAAACATGCAGCTGACGCAATTACATCAGTTTTTCTTGCCCCAGATGCCAGGTGCCCCCCAAATGGGGAGCAAAATACATATTTTTATATATATATATATATATATATATATATATATATCTACACACATACCTCCAAACAAAAGCAAATACACCAAAAAAGCATAGTAAAAGAAAGAAGAGGTATAGTAAAAGGAAAACAAGGGGCTGGAGGGAGGGTAACCAGGACTGCAACAGAGAATACACTCGAACATCTACATTTATGGTAAGTGTACACAACTGTACTATGATCATCGTGTTTCACTGCTGCAGTCATTACATTTGGGTAGATTCCCAAAGCTAAGGTTGGGAGGATGGCTTTATACAGCATTAGGAACAGCTATAAGGCCCTTCAAAACAGCAGTGGCAAAGCCAGCTCTGGATTTAGAGATAACTGGTAAGTGATAATGCTTGATGAAAGTATGAACTGAACTCCAGGTAGCAGCTTCTAGAATATCCCCAGTAGGAACACCTCTGAGAAAGGCTGCTGAAGTAGATGCAGCCCTGGTGGAATGAGATCTGATCCCCTGGGGGATAGGTTTTCCATGGTGCTTATAACAGAAATAAATACAATGGCTTATCCATTTAGAAATATTTTGCTTTGAAATGGCCTTCTCCTCTGCCCCTGCAGCAAATGCTACCAGCAGCTGTTCAGACTTTCTTTGAGATTTAGTCCTGCCCAAGTAGAATCTAAGTTGTCTGTGTACATCCAATGAATGCAGAATCTGCTCTCCCTTGTTCTGTGGATTGGGAAAGAAAGTTGGCAAATGAATGGACTGATTAAGAGCCACACTGGATACCACCTTGGGCATGAATGATGGACTGGTCCTGAGTGACACCTTGTCTGCATGAAAAATGATGAAAGGCTCTACTGCCATAAGGGCCTGTAATTCAGATATCTTTCTAGCTGAAGTGATTGCTAAAAGGAAGGCTGTTTTCCAGGAAAGAAATTTTAAGTCTGCAGTTGCAGCTGGCTCGAAAGGAAGTAGAGTGAGTTCTTCCAATACAAAGTTAAGGTCCAAGGCAGGGGTTGGAGCTCTCCTGGGTGGTCTCAAGGTTTTGGCCCCTCTGAGATACTGCTTTAAAAGAGGATGAGAGAAGGGGGGATCTGTGTTGTAATAAGCTGAGGCTGAGGCATGGATTTTTATGGAAGAAAAAGACAGGCCCTTGTGAAGCATCTCAGTTAAGTATTGCAAAAACTGAGGTAAACTGGGCACTGCTGTGCTCGTCCCTTGAGATTGATTCCAGGCACAGAATATTTTCCATTTGTCAGCATAAGATTTTCTAGTACTAGGTCTTTTCGCCTCCAAAATGACATCCATCACAGGTTTGCTGAGGGATGCTAAGGGGGAATTTAAATGATTAGCCAAGCTGCAAGATTCAAAGTTTGGAGCTGTGGGTGCAAAATTTGGTTCTCCTGCTGAGACAGTAAGGAAGGTGTCTGAGGCAGGTGCCCTGGAGAAATGTGTGACACACTGCGCAGGAGTGGGTACTAGTGTTGGCGAGGCCAGTCTGGAGCAATCAAAAAAATTTTTGGTTTGCCCTGTTTGACTTTTAGAAGAACTTTGGAGAGCAAAGGCAGAGGGGGAAAGACATAGACTGATAGTTTTTTCCAGCTGAAGGACAGAGCATCCACTTTCCAGACTTTGTTTTGATGAGTTCTTGTGCAAAATTTGTGAAACTGGTAGTTCTGGGGTGAGGCAAAGAGATCTATTTTCTGGGCTCCCCATTTGCGTATCAACATGTTGAAAATCCGTGGTTCCAGTTTCCATTCGTGAGGGTCCATGAGATTTCTGCTTAGTTCGTCTGCCAGGGCATTCTGCTTTCCTGGCAGGAATTGAGCTTGTAGTTGTACTTGGTAGCTCAAGGCCATGTTCCACAATGCCATGGCTAGTCTGCATAGGGGGTAGGAATGTGTACCCCCCTGCTTGTTTATGTACCACATAACCGTGGTGTTGTCCGTCTTTATCAGTAAATGTCCTGGATGAAGGTAGTCCTTGAAGGCTGTCAGTGCATTCTGTACAGCTAGCATTTCTTTTTGATTGATATGAAGGTGCATTTGATTTGGGCTCCATTTGCCCTGAATGAACTTCCCTGCCAGATGAGCCCCACATGCATAGTCTGATGCGTCTCTAGTTAGGGTTTGGGGGGCAGGGGGGTGGTGTGAATGGCAGTTCCTTGTTTTGGTGGTAGGCCTCTGCCCACCATAAGAACTCTAGGCGCAGGCAAGAAATGATAGGAATCATTGTTTCCAGGCTGTGATAATGTTGACTCCATAAACTTTTTAAGTACCACTGAAGTTTCCTCATATGCAGTCTTGCTTATGGAATTAGAAGAATGCAGGAGGCCATGAACCCCAAGGCTTGCAGTATTTGCCTTGCAGATAGCAGGGTTTTTGTGGCCACCTGTTTGAAGTAAGTCAGCAAATTAATTTGCTTTTCTGGCGTAAGGAAAGCCATCTGGGCAGTTGTATTCAAGCTTGCACCCAGGAATGTAATCTTTTGAAAGGGTACCAGCTGAGATTTCTTTTTGTTTATGGTGTACCCTAGACAGGTTAGAACTCTTTTTACAAATGACAGATGTTTTAGAAGAATGGCCTGGTTTTCTGCCTGAATTAGACAATCGTTCAAGTATGGATACATTTGAACATTTCTTTGCCTGCAAAATGCAATTACTGGTGCGAGGCACTTTGTGAATACCCTGGGAGCAGTAGATAAGCCAAAGGGCAGTGCAGAGAAGTGATAATGCATGCAGTCTGCTTTGAAGCGCAGGAAACTTCTGCAAGATTCTCTGATTGGGATATGCAGGTAAGCCTCTTTTAAGTCGAGAGTTGCCAACCAGGCATCCTTGCCTAGCATAGGAAGTAACTGGTGAAGAGTCAGCATCTTGAATTTTGGAATGTCCAGGAAGGTGTTTAGAGTAGACAGGTCCAGAATTGGATGCCATGATTTGTCTTTTCTGGGTACCAGGAAAAGTCTGGTATAGAAACCTTGTCCCTTTTCCTCTTCTGGCACTAGTTGGATAGCCCCCATGTTTAGGAGGGAAAGTATTTGTGTCTGTGCCTCTGCCCACTGATTTGCAGGCAGGTCTGGCCACCGGTTTGGAGTTGGCAGTGTGTGGAAATGAAATCTGTATCCCTGGGACACTATATTTAAAACCCATTTGTCCTGGGTTATAAGTTGCAGGTTTCTTGAATGAAGAGCAGGTTTTTCCCCCAAAGGGGCGACTAAGAGGTAAGTTCTTGGTAATTTTAAAGGGAAGTCATTGAGACTGTTTACCATAGGGTGGTGCTTTGTTGTTTCCAGATTTGGAAGAGAAAGCACCCCATTGCTTAGTTTTGAAAATCCCTTGGGACTGAAACCTGGTGCTTTTGGAATGTCTGGGCTTGACCGCAGTGGTTCTGGAGGAAGCTGGAAAGGACCGGTTCTTAGTAGGCCAATGCCTACTAAATCTAGGAGGTTGCACTTGTAAGAAATCTTTCACAGTATGCATATTTTTAGCTTTATCTTCCATATTTTTTAGAACGTCTTCAGCCTTATTGCCAAATAAGCAGTCCTACTGTAAAGGAGCATCCAAAAGTTTTGCTTTAACATGATCAGGCAGAGATTGCTCCTTAAGCCAAGCATGCCTTCTAAGCACAGACCCGGTAACAGCAGCCCTACAAGAGACCTCTAAAGAATCAAAACCACATTGCAAAGTATGCTTGCCAACTTGTTCAGCTGAATGCAATAAATCCTGCAAATCTTTATTCTCCACACAGTCAAAAATCAACATAACTTTCTGTTTAAGCAGCCTGATGATATGCTGTTGATATTTTAGCATATGAAATTGACAGTTTAAAGCCCTGATTGCTAAGGTTGCAGAAGTATAAACCTTTTACCCCCATCTATCCAGCGCCCTGGAGTCCCTATCAGAAGGGGTAGGATTTTTTGCAGTAGAAGCCCTAATGCCCTTGGACCCTGGAGAAATGGTTTCAGGGTCGGCAACAGGATTTTTAAAAAGGAATTTGTGGGACTCAGGAACCCTGTAGTGCCTGTCTGGTTTGCTAGGGGCTGGAGGCAAGGAATCAGGGGGCCAAACTGGATTCCGAAAACCCATCATCAACAACGGCTAGTACAGGAGGTATAGCCAAAGGCCTACACTGAGGAAGAAGAAGGAAATCCCTAAGCCTCTTTTTGGATTCAGAGAAATCCTGACTTTCCCAGTGGAAATGCTCCCTTAAGGTATGTAAAGTTTCCCCAAAAGAGAAATCCTCAGGCGGAGAAGCTAAGGGAATGGAATCCTCTGCATCAAAGTCCTCATAAGTAGGTATGGACAAATCCAAATCATTAGAAGAGTCAGAAGAAACAGAGTCCTGTTCAGAAGATTCATAGTCAAACTCAATTCTAGGCCTCTTGCAGGGGGTGGGGGGTTGACTACCCCTAATTAGAGTAATTAAATCTTCAGCCATTTTGATCATTTGTTTTTTAGGCATAGGGGCCTGAACATGTGGCCTGGGCGTCGGTTTTTTAGACACAGATCGAGATTTAGGCCTTAGCACTGAAGTTGGAATTGGTTTAAAATGCAAGTCTGTAGGCCTGAATACACCCTCAGAAGCCAGTGCCTGCTCAGCGGCTCTGGACCCATCCAAGGTAGAGACATCCGCGGGTTACATATGTGAAGTATCTCGCGGCATACTGGACTCTAAAAGG
Organism: Protopterus annectens; assembly: GCF_019279795.1. Classification (NCBI taxonomy): domain Eukaryota; kingdom Metazoa; phylum Chordata; order Ceratodontiformes; family Protopteridae; genus Protopterus; species Protopterus annectens. The sequence continues at coordinate 1,502,633,433 of NC_056739.1, forward strand.
GTATCAGTAGAGGCCTGCGAATCAGAAGTTGCGGGTATCAGGGGCTGCGAAAGCGCCTCACTGAGTACCGGTGAACTGGCGACTGGCTTAGGGGAAGCGTCGGCAGTTTTGGACCTCAGCGGCCTGTCTCTGTCTTTTTCTTTGCGTTTTTTCGGTATTCCGGTAGTCGGATGGCTAACCAACGTCATTTCTGGATAATTAAACTGAGAACCGAAACATTTTGAAATAAAATAATAAATAAATAAGCATAAGCATATAGAGTGGTGCTCCTGGCACCTGAAGTGCAGAAAGCAAAGATTCTTGCACGAAGAAAACAGAGCATTAATGTGAGATACAACTTCACACCTCTCATAAGCCTGACAGAAGTGAGTGGCTCAAGTTGTTTAACTCTGCTGAAGCTTCCCAACACCTCTAGCCAGTTCAACATAATAAATGACTGGCAGAGCAAGAGACCACTAGAAAGGTGGAGAAACATTCCCTGAGCCACGGTATGAACACATACTGCTAGCGAACCAAAGAACAGCTCATAACAGCATTTAAAAGCTCAAGCTCAGAAGTAGAAGCTGGGAATCCACCATAACTATATCTTGCACACCTGTTTCTGCAGAAGAAGGCATGGCTTTCATTTGAACAAACTTCGCACATTTGGCTTTAACTGACTTATATACTTGGCTGGCTTGACAATTTTTTTTCTTGGATTGAACAGACTTAGAAGGAAATGACTTCACTGAAGTACTAGAAAGAATGAAAGGAAGAAGAGTGGGACCCCTTCTGACTACCTCCAGAAGCAAATGAATCATGGATCAAGGGATAAGAACCTTACTGAGGCTCCTCTTTAACCTGACGCTCTAACAAAATGGCTGAAATCTGCTTTCTGTATCTCCTGAGTGTAGCCTCGTTACAATTAGCACAAACATCACAAGATTGTGAATTACATTAGGACTTATTTATCATGACTGTTAGTTTAGTTAATCTACTTGACACAATCGAACATGCTAAAAGCATGGGTGGTAATGGCGAAACAGAGCTGAAACCCTGATTAACAAGGGGCAAAAAGAAGTAAGGTGGACGTTCACCTTGAAACTAATCTATGAACCTATAAATATTTTGGTTTGGGAGGGTGGCCTAATGGTTAAGGTGTTTGCCTTGCAAACACAAGGTGCAGGGTTTGAGTCTCACAAGGGACAATTGGCTAGGCTTAAAATGGCTCACAAGGGCAGTTTACTTAGTACTAACCTATGAACATTTTAGGGTTGGGAGGGTGGATTAATGGCTAAGGTGTTTGCCTTACAAACACAAGGTGCAGGGTTTGAGTATCACAAGGGATAATTGGCTAGGCTTAAAATGGCTCGCAAGGGCAGTTAGCTTAGTACTAAACTATGAACCTATGAACTATGAACCTAAGAAAGGTAAATGGAAGCCTGAACAAGAAACTGAAAGCTTGGAACACAAACAGAAGCAGAAAATGAATTTAGCTATAACAAAATTCTCAAACTGCAGTAAAAGATGAAGTGGTAAATAAGATTGTCAACCTGCACTCAACACCACAAAGGAAAGGGGAAAAAACTGTGAAGATAAATCCTAAATCATCATCTGGGGACAACAGAATCTAATCAAATGTGATTAGCAAACAGGAAGAAACTGGAAAATGCAAGACAGAAATGCATGAAAATGGAAGGTACAAATACAGACCGAGAGCTGCACATGGGTCTATGTCAAAAGATCGAACGGACAGATAGTCAAAACCCAAATGGTTGAGACCATGTGATTGTCGATTCAGTCCATCAAAAAAAATATTTCAAACGCAAACACCTGCATACAACAGAAATAATGCTTTTGCAGTGGGGGTAAGACCCCCCACAGCCCCTGCTAATTATATATACCATAACTCCAAAATTGCACTACAGTGGGGGGAAAAGGGCAAATTTCCTGATCCCTACTGTAATGCGATCTCAGCCAAAATGGTTTGACAGACTGACTTGTCAATCATATGGTCTTGACCATGTGGGTTTCGATGATCTGTCTATCTTTTGACATATGCATTTAGGTTCATAGGTAAGTACTAGGCTGTCTGCCCAAGGACATTTATAAGCCTAGCCAGAATGTGTTGGCTTTCGCCACCCCCTTAGATTAGTTCCCTGTGCCCCTGTCCAGCAGAGCCATTAGTTCCCTGTGCCACTGTTCAGCACAGCCACTGCAGTGATCCTCGGGGTAAATTTTCTGTTTCCCATCCACCCGTCAAGGTTTCTCTTGAAGAGTGTTAGTGAGGGGCTCTGCCTGATATATGAACCTATGAGCCTATGTCCCAGCAACTGCATGCTGAGGACATCTTAACTCCATCCTGCTGCTTGAATCTAGTTTGGTCACACGGGCTGTAACCTCTTGACCAGAGAAAGAACAGTTGTGTAAAATCTTAGTAGATGTCCTTTCCTTCACTGTTGCAGTATTCATCACATCTGGAATTCCCTGCCAAGCGTAGTCTGACATCTGGCCAGTATACCAAAGCCTACTGTTGCTTTAAGATAACCCAAATGTCACACATATGCTCCTCATGTAGCGCAGAGCATAAATGTGACATCCGGATGTACCTTCCTCAGAACTGATTGCCCCAGTAGGAACCCAGTCTTAGGGAACTCAGTAGGTAACCTGTACATCCAGGAAGGCAAAGGACTAGAACTAGGACTAGGGGGAATGGAGGGAGAGAAAGAATACTGCAACAGTGAAGGAAAGGACATCTATTGTTATGGTAAGATTTTAAACAACTGTACTATGTCCTTCCACTCACTGTTGTAATATTCTTTACATCTGGAAGAGTGCCAAAGCTCAAGAAGAAACCTGGAAGGAGGAAGGAGCAGTATAGCCCTCTACAAAGCCATGAAGAATGGCTCTGGCAAAATCAGCTCCAGCTATGGAGACACCATCCAACTTGTAGTGCTTGATAAAAGTATGCACAGAAGTCCAGGTAGCTGCTTCAAAAATAGACTTAGTATCCAACCCCTTGAAAAAAAAGTACTGGAAGCCACAACTCTAGAAGAATGAGCCTTCTCAGAAGAATAAAGGCTCTTGTTATGAAAACAAGACAAGGAAGAGGAACTACAAAATCTACAGGATCTGCATGTTGAAGCCACACTGACTTCAGAAACCACTGAACTTTTCTCAAGTGGAGTCTGGCAGACGGAGCATAGGAATGGTGGATGCCATGAAACCCAGAGCTCTCAGAACCACCATGGCTGTAATGGAGGCCAGATGGAGAAGCCTTTGACAGAAGGAAGTGAGAGTTAAGGCTTTTGGAGGAGGTAAGATGCCATCATAGGCACTGTCTGAATCCTGCAACCCAGAAAGACATGATCCTGAGAAGGAGTCAGAGAAGATTTTTTTAAAGTTTATAGAGAACCGTAGGCTCTAAAGAAGAAAAATGGCAAAATGAAGATTTTGCAAAAGGATCTCTGGCGAGGAAGCCTGAATCAGCAGATTGTCCAAGTAAGGAAATATTTGGATTCCTTGAAGCCTACAAAAAGCAGTCAATGAGCTAGGCATTTCGTAAATACCCTTGGGGCAGTAGAAAGGCCAAAAGGCAAAGCAGAGAATTGAAAATGCCATGAAGCAACAGAGAAATGCAAAAACTTCCTGAACAGAGGATGAATCAGAATATGGAGATAAGCATCCTTGAGATCCAGAGACACGATATAGGCCTGAGGAAGAGTGAGTGGAAACAGAGTCTGGAGGGACAACATCCAAAAGAATGGCACCTTCAGAAAAGTGTTTAGATGAGAGAGGTCTAGAATTGGTCTCCAAGTACCCTCTTCTCTGGGCACTGCAAACATTTTTGAGTAAAACCATTTCTCCCCTTCGGACAGAGGCACCTCCTGAATAGTACCCCGAGTCAAAAGATCTCGAACCACCTCTGGAGAAAAAGGAAGCTGTTCCAGAGTAGGCTGAGGAATGTTCATGAAAGGGGGATGGGATTTCCACACCATGAAGTACCCCTGACGAATGACTGACAGAACCCAAGAATCCTGAGTAACCTGTAGCCAAACAGGAAGAGATAGAGGAATGTGGCTGGGAGGGGACAGACATTCACACAGTACCTGGTTTGTCAGGAAAGGAAGACTTCTGAGAACCAGAAGTCTGAGTAGCCTTAACAGGAGGAGCCCACTCTTCATTCTTTTTGCTCTTAAGAGGAGTGCAAGATTGCCTGCGAACAAAGACTGGCTTATTGGACTCGTTTCTCTGAAACTTAGGAACAAGAAAAACAAGCATGTTTGAGCTCCTATAAGGCTTTCCCTTTATCCTGAAGAGACTAAAATAACCTAGCAGATGCTTCCCCAAACAAAAGTTTATTATCAAGAGGAACATCCATCAATTTAGCCTCAATATGGTTAACCACCAGCTACTCATAAACATACTCAAAAACCTTTCACTAGATGCACTGACTATAAAATGGTTCCAATCCCACCTAAACAATAGACAGCAGGCTGTACTATGGGAGAACAATTTATCTACCCACCTCCCCATTGCCCTTGGTGTCCCTCAAGGCTCCATATTAGGCCCTCTCCTATTTTCTATTTTTATTAATGACCTACATTCTGTAATACCTCAAGCTACCTGTATTCAATATGCAGATGATTCCGCGTTAATATGCTCAGCCACTTCTCCATCTGACCTACAGACCCTAACCCAAAATGTGTTTAATACAGTCAAAAAATGGCTTCCACACCATTGCCTCATCTTGAACCCCAAAAAAAAACAAAACTCTTACTATTCACTCCCACCCGTAGGGCCTCCCCACTTAACTTTACTGTTATATCAAACAATGGTACTATCATATCTCCTTATCCCACTACCAAACTTCTAGGGGTATTAATTGATAACAACCTTAACTCTGATACTCATATTAACAGTACTATAAAAACAGTCAACAAAAAACTAGGCTCCCTTTATAGGATCAAACCCTTTCTGACTCCATTAGCCAGGACTACTACTGCATGTACCCACTTAATCTCTACTCTCCTCTATGCCTCCCCTATATATATACTAATCTGTGAAAAAACAACCTTAACAAGCTGGCTATCTCCTACAACAATACTGCCAGATTTGCCACTGGCTCTGCTTTCAGAACCCATCATTGTCATAATCTTGAACAACTAGGGTGGCTAGAGTTGCCAAAGCTACTACTATTTAACCAATTTACAGTCGCCCACAAGATCCTGTATCAACCTACTAATACCCCAATATACGCTCATCAAATAAACTACTTGTACAAATAAGTAAAACCAAAAATATGGCTGGTGACTCTTTGTTCTCTAATACCGTGGGCAAAACCTGGGACTCACTCCCCAGTGACCTGACCTCGCTTTCTTCAATAACACTATTAAAAAACAAACTGAAACTATACCTTAAAACACATTGGTTATGCCCTTGTGCTAACCCTGACTAACTTCCTCACTTATCATTGGGTACTTACCACTATTCCTGTACTAATATAGTTGCTTTTCTGTTAACCATAAAGAGAGGGGTCTATATTATAAACACGAATGTTTACTTACCCAAATACCTAAACGTCGACACATATTCCGCAAACCGCAAATACACCGAACGCCCTAAACCGCGAAATTCAAAAAGTCGAACTGTTATAATTGTCCCACCCCACTGCCCGCTACATACTACCTATACAAACAAACTAAATAAACCACATACATACACTAACCAAAACCCTACTTCTAACCCTAAACTAAACCCTACTTCTAACCCTACACTAAATCTTGCATATACCACCATGTATGCATTTAATTTAACCCGCACCCTAACCCTAAGGTCTGTAACTATCACATACTTACCTTACGGAGCTATACCGCAGAAGGGCCAATCATGATAGGTTCATAAGTTCATAGATTAGTACTAGGCTGACTGTCCTCGTGAGCCATTTTAAGCCTAGGCAATTATCCCTTGTGAGACTCAAACCCTGTACCTTGTGCTTGTAAGGCAAACACCTTAACCATTAGGCCACCCTCCCAATTGTATGATTCGACTTTTCCGGTTTCTTGCTTCTGGACGATCTATGTTTTCGCGGTTCGATGAAGACGTGTCAACGTTTAGGCATTCGGGTAAATAAACATTCGTGCTTATGATATAGACCCTAAAGAGAGTGTGCTTTTATATATTAATTTAATGACATTATAAATATCTTCTTATAACTATATGACATGTATAAAGATTCTTTAAGCAGTAATGTAAGGAAATGTAAAGAACTGCTAAAATCTGTAATGCACCTGCATTTGTAAAAACTGTCATATAATATAAATAATACTGTGTTTTTGGAGCTTTTCTCCCCCGGCCTCTAGTGAAAATGGACATATATCCAGCTGGACTAGCCCGGTCAACAAATGTAAAATACAAATAAATAAATAAATAAAGGTAAAGGCTGAAGCCTAAGCAAAGAATACCTCCTCATAACAGAGCCGAAAGCAGCAGCCCTAGAAAGGGCATCTGCTGCATGGTAGCTACACTTGATAGAATGGCAAACTACTTGAGAGGAAGCTCCTAGCAAGGAAAGAGCAAAAGTTTTACCCTCAGAGTCAGGGAGATCATATAAGCTGATGAGCCTGAGAAAGAAGAGCCAGAAAACATACCTGGACATATGAGTCTGATAATTAATAGCCCTAAAGGCCAGAGTAGTGTAAACCTTCTTACCTAACCTTTCCATGGTTCTGCTGTCTTTATCGGAAGGCAGTAATTTGGATGAAGGAAGCAAATGAGAGGGCTTGTCAGAGGCTATAGACATCACTAAAGGATCAGCAGCAGGACATTTGTACAAAAAATTACAAATCTCAGGCACCCTATAAAATCCATCAGGCTTCTTGGGAGCAGGGGACAGAGAATCAGGAGCTTTAGAGGCATTAGAAAAAGCATCCAGCAAAGCAGCCAAGACAGGAGGAATAGCAGAAAGTTTTGGAGATTCCATCTGCAGCAACTCATGACAGCTCTTATGATGTTAGAAACCTGAGCACAATCCCATTTAAAAAACTCCATCATCCTAGAGATTGTGTCTCTAAATGAAATTTCTTCAAAAGGAGTATCAGAACTGGTAGATTCCTCTTCCTCTGATCCACAGTCCAGAGGAGAAGGAATCTGGATAGAATAAGCCAGGGATTCTTCATCAGAATCCAATTCCACTTCAGATGAATCCTATTGTCTAGGCATTTTAAGGTAGTACAGGAGCAAGGAGGAGCAGGAACAGAAACCCCTGAGGAGATTTTTAATGCTAATAAGGCATTAAACAATCCATGAGCAAAGGCCTGCCACTCACTCTGTAGATCCCTAGAAGCAGGAGAAACATGCTTAGTTTTTTTCTTCTTTAAAGGAACATCTGCTCTATAAAACTTAGAAGGCTCAGACCCAGGACAGCATTCAATAACTGTAGTAGGAACTTCTTCCTTAACTAGAATGTGTGGAACACTCCTAGGCCCCTCAAATATAATCAACCATGGTTCCCCCTGAACATCCGAAACAGATACCTGCAAAGCCTTGGACGTGCTCCCACCCAGATCTTCGCCAGCCTCCAACCCAGATGCGGCAGAGGAATCTGACAATACAGCCGGGCGAGCCTTTGGGTTGTCAACAACCTTGGGAGAAACACCCAGCAGAGGGTGTACAGCGGAAGATTCCGCTCTTACCTTTTTCACTTTCTTCCGTAATGGCTGACCCTTGGAGTGGAAAGTTCCCTTCATTGTATCTTTAGTGAGAAGCTTAAGATGCTGATTCACATGATACAAGGCCTGCAAAGAAAGTCTACTATGCAGGGTTTTAGGAATGAAAGCCTGACAAATGCAGCACATCATATGGTTGTGAAAAGCTCCTAAGCAAAATAAACATTTACTGTGGTGGTCTTTATAAAGAATCTGTCTCCTGCACTGGCATTTACCCTTTCTGGATGACATTAACTCTTAGCGGCAACAAAAAAAGCCAATAAAAAACAAAACCTCAAAAGGATATTTATCTGCAATGGCTGGGTATCAGCAAACCAGGTGTTGGTGTTTAACCTGCGAATGAAAGATACGTTCAAACTGACGGTAACAGATGTAGGCATTCAGACCGATGATCAAGAGATGCGTTCGGATTGGCGGCAAAGAAGTTCTGAGGAAGGTACGTCCAGGCATCACCTTTATGCCCTACACTACACAAGGAGCATACATGTGACATTCTGCATACCTTAAAGCAACAGTAGGCTTTGGTATACTGGCTGGATGTCGGGTTTTCCTTAGCAGGGAATCCCAGATGTAAAGAATACTGCAACAGTGAATGGAAGGATATCCATTGTGGGCAGAACTATGAATTACCCATTCCTTGCCATTGGGTATTGCTACATAGGATCCTCAGTACAAGATGTGATATCTTTATATTGGCACTATGCTATAATTTCCTGCTAGACCAGATACATTAAAATGAATAACTTAACATCTGAATATACCATTCGAGCTGCATACAGCACAGTAGCAAATAGAAGAAAACAAATAAAAGAAAAGTATAATCTGGCTTCTACTTTCCACTACAAATGAAACTTCTATGGGATTTTGTAATGGGTTACAGAATAATGCAGAACACATTAAATATAGCAAAACATGTTTTAAATTAATAGTCTTTCCACTTCAGACCACAATGTATCTCCTACCACAACATCTGGCCATGTGTGACCTGATAGCAACCTTCAGATTCCTTCCAGCCACGCCACCAATGCCTCTCTCCTACAATAGGTTCAGCTCCCTAGATCAGCTTATAACAGAGTGGATGATGCTTTTTCCCAGTATCTGTTTACCAGCATTTACAATTTTTTTGCTTGATAAAAGAAAATACTCTGATTTGCCTCACATGTTTTTTTTCCTTTGACCCAATCCACTTGCTGCTAATTTCCACCTATACTGCCTATCAGTCCATTCACTCCTCTTTACACCCTTACTGTCAGGAAAGGTGTGGCAGTAGTTTGAGAAACTGTCATCTGATCATCATGGCTGAATACATCTCTTCCACTAAGTGTAGACATGCAACAGTGGCAATACAACACACATGGTGCTGTGGGCATTTAGTGATGTTACCAAGGTTTCTAACTACTACTAACCAGCAATATCCTCCCAAAGGAGAAATGCATTCACACCACCATTACCAAAGGTGGCCATTCTGCAGAAGCTCATTAGGTGATAATTTAAATCTCAGATCAGGTCTGATGGTATTAGAAGCTACAAGCTGTCCATCCCATTTTCAGATGCTTTTGACTACATGTTATGCTAAAAGGTCAAAACAATAGCACATTAAATGATCCAATTTATTTTAAAATTATACAAGAAGGGATCTTTGGTACACAGCAATAAACCCCGACTATAGCCCAGACAACCCAATTTTGATTAGTAGCTTGGAGACTGAAAGAGATAGGCTGGGGGAGACAGGAGTAAGCTGCAAATGCTGCTTCACCTACCCTGGGGGTGGGGACTGGTGATCCAGTGGCTGCTTCATGAAATGTAAGTGGAAATTTGCAGGGAATACAGCCATAACTGGTAACTGCGTTTGGCATACCAGGCTGGTGATGCTAGTCCTCATTAGCACTCGTGGGAAAAGCATATAAGGCAGACACCAAATTCTGCCTCTAAGGGGCAATACTAAGGCTTTTAAGATAGAAAAGGCTCTCCTGGATGATAAGGGTGCAGAGTGGAATGAATGGACTAACTGACAGTATACATGGAAATTACTGGATCGGGGGGGGGTAAAAGGAAAATCCACTAATGGCCAGAATTATGGTGTCCATGGTCAGATTTCTCCTTATGGGGTTCAAATAGGCCAACTGATTGTAAAGGACTGATCGTCACTGGGAGGTGGGAGGAAAAATAACTAATGTGTGTGTGTCTGTGTATATAGTATGGAATTCATTAAAACACATAACTTACTTATTATTGAGTGTTAAAACATCAAAAACGATTTGTAAGGGAGATATGGACTCAAAAAAAAAAAAAAGAAATCAGAAGAGCACAAATGTTGAACCATGTTGGTACAGCAGATATTACTAAATTAGAAGTTGAAGATTCTTCAGATCTACTCAGAAAAGATATTCTTGTAATTGTAAATTCAATTATTAGAGGAACAGATTTGCAGAGAAGATAATGAACATCGAATCATGTTATGCTTGACAGGAGCAAAAACAGAGGATGTGAGACAAGACTAAGAACGCCTTAATGTAAGGAAGTATGGATCTGTTTTTATTTATGTCAGCACAAATGAGCTCCTCTGCAAGGATTCTCTGACTGTTCGTAGGGAACTTACATTCCTCTTAGACAGTACAGCTGGTACAGGTGTTTGGAAGTATTTTTCACAAATCACATATAGAAAGGACAGTCAGGTCACCGTGAATGAAAAGATTTTGGGGTAAATACCTACATGAAAAAAATGTCCTGTTTTAAAAAATAGAAATGTGTAGAGCATCTGAGCCTAATTTGGGGCACACGTGTTCAGACAGGATGGTGTCCATTTGTCAACATCAAGGAAGAGAATTTCTGCAGTAGATATTTTGCAATATTTGACAAACATAAGGCAGGACAAAATTTTAACCGTTCACACATAGCAAAATTTGATGCATCTCTGATGGCTGTTAATACTAGAAGCATTAATAATAAAGTTTTATTATTGGACATTTTCTACATTCCTAAAAGATTAATGTTATTTATTCTTTGTGAAACATGGTTAAAGAACAATGACTGGAAACCAGTTCTGTCAGGGCATAAATCTTTTTTCTGTAACAGACATTCTAACAAAAAATTGGGTGGAGGTATTACGACAAGGACTAAAGACAGTTATGAGACCTGTGATTATTACATTTTCAGTGATAACACCAATACTATAGATCGTGTAAATATGCAACAAAGTATAGAAGAATTAGGATCTTTGCTTGGAAGGATTTACATTGGTATTTTTATACATCAAGTAGAATCCAAAGAATTTTTCCTCAGGTAGACAGCAATGCTGGAGGTGTAATAGGGAAGAAAGAGGTAACTGTGAATATGTTTTCTGGGAGTGTAATGAGTTGGCAGACTTTAAAGCTATAGTCTGTCAGAGATGCTGGGTGAGCAAATTGGTGTAACTAAGGAAATTATTTTTTTTTTTTGAGTTATGGTACAAAATCTGAATTGCCTAGACACAATAAGGCCTTGGTGAGTCTAATTATGGTGGCTACCAAAAAAAACAATTGCTAGAAAACTGAAATCAAAGTCTAAACCAACTGTACTAGAAGTAGTGAATATAGTTAACAGAGATAAAACAACTGGAATTAGGATCTTTAGAAAAGAATAGGGGCAAATTACATGCAAAATGGGAATTGTGGGAACAACACATGCACAGGAGGAATGAGGTTGAAAGGAAGGCAGGACTTGAATGTGCTATGTAGTGTTTGACAATGAGTGGATAGATAAGTAAAGCATAATGCTTGCAACTAAAATTATGTCAATATAGTTTGTGATGTATAATGTTTGCAACTAAAACTACGTCAACATAGTTTGTTTTCATTTATATAAATGTATGATTGCCTATGTCATACGTGATAATTTAAGAAAGACGTTTCTTGTTTAAAAAAAAATCTGTAGATTGTGTAACTGACAATAAAGACAAGACAAGACCCTGGGACATGTAACAATTGTTGGAGTGTAGAGACCACCAAACTCAAGTGCTGATGACCTAGAAGAATTCATCAATTTCTTGCATGAAACACAGGAGGAAAGAATAAGAGTGGCTGGTGACTTAAATTTACCAGAAACAGACAGGAATAATATTGATTCAACAATGTTAGTAAGGAAATTCATGAACAGCAGTTGCTTCAGACTCCAAAAAAAAAAAACTACCAGGGAAAGGAACATCCTAGATTTCCTTTGTGCTCCTAAAGAAATTACTGTTACTTCATGTCAGGTTTTACCACCATTGATGTAAAGTGTTCATGGACTTATGGTTAATTGTTGCTAGACAATTCTGTCAAACTGACATCTAAACCAATGTACAGAAGACTGATTACAGATTATATGGAAGCAAAACAGTCACTATGTAAAACTAATTGGAGCGATGCATTCATTGGAAAAACTGTAAAAGGAATGTGAAACGTTTTGAAAGAGAAATTGTTTGAGTGCAAAAAATAAAAAAAACAATGTTTAACATCAGGATCTAGGCATACATCAGGTATATTTCCATAAGAATAAGATACCTGAGTAAGGTGAGATACAAGAAAATATAAGAAATGGAAAACAGGTTGAACTACAGCTTTGAAAACTGAAATAAGCATAGTGTGAGACAAGATCAAAGATACTGAGCATAATAGGAAACCATTTTATAGATACACAAGATGTGTAAGGAGTAAAGCCATACAAATTGATTAACTGTTGATTCTAAAATTTATTGTTAGAACACAACAAAATCTTACGCAAAACAGTTTGGCTCCACAAAGGGGGTGATGTTGTTCTAGTGATATCCAGGTAACCTCAGATACTGGAATCAAAATAGATTATACTGAAAATGAACTATGCAAACTGGATCCAAACAAAGCACTGGGAGGAGAAGGAATAACTAACAATAACCTGAGAACACTTCAGTATGAACTTACTGTACCATTATATCTACTATTTACTAGGTCATATAAATATGGGGAGATTCCTCAAGATTGGAGACACGTGCTTATTAAACTTGTCTTTAAAGGTGCTTATTAAACTTGTCTTTAAAGGAAAGGGGAATAGGACCCTTAAGTCTACTCTCATGTTGTAAAAATTCAGCAGAGAAGGCAATATTGGATAGGTTATTGTCAGAACTGGAAAGGTTGTGACTTTAAACCATATATCAGCATGCATATGTGAAAAATAGATCTATTACCACCTGTAGCATGATGTTCTATAACAATATAATAACAACTATGAATGAAACATTGTGCTGTGATATAATTTATTTAGATATAACTTCAGCATTTGACATGGTCATACATAAAACACTGAACAATAAATTACAGCAACTAGGTATTGAATTATTCTTGATAAGATGGATAGCTGCATGGCTTACAAATAGGACATGGCAAGTATCATGTATCAATTGGACAGATGAAATTCTTGGTTACAGCCAGGATGTCCCATAGGTCTGTGTCCTAGGCCCTTACTTCTTTAAATTTCATCTTTCAGACCTATCTTTTTCATCTGAGGTGTTCTACAGTCTGTATGCAAGTGACCTGAAAATGTGTAAACTGATTACATGTGTTACAGATATGACATGTCTGCAAAAGAACTTGACTAAACTGACGATTTGGGCACAAAAGAATAATATGCTGATAAATAGTTCAATAACTAAGCATATGAGATTTGGGAGACGCAAACTGAAAGGTGAATATTTAATACAGCACACAGTGATTGAAACTGTAGATTCATGTAAGGACCTAGGTATACGGGTAGATCCAGCTTTGAGTTTTTCTAATCATATTAACAGATTGATTGATGATAGTTATAGAACTACAGGTTGTATAAAAACAATTATAGTTCTGGGAATCAGAAATGATGAAGCTATTGTTTGTTAATTACATTAGACCCAAACTTGAGTATGCAATAACAATATGGAAACTTTATAAGAAAACAAGCACGAGTAAACTGGAAAGACACCAGAGGAAATATACCAAGAGCATCCGTGGATGTGAAAATTTATGTTACTAATAAAGATTAAAATATCTGAACTTGTACAGTGTCTTGGATATTTAAGAGGAGATCTTATTCAGGTATATAGGGTATTTAGAAAAAAACTCTCTGGGAATGTTTAGCGTTATCAAAAAGTAGTAGAGAATCATCAGACAACCTATGCAGAAGATTCTGTAGAAAACAGAATTGTACTAAATGGTTCTCTGTGAGAGCAGCTGATGTATGGAACATTCTACCAAACTACATTAAAGCAAACACTAGTTTAGATATTCTTAAGAACAGCTTGTACACTTATAATGGGAACAACTGTTTGGTATACTGGCAGGCTAGAAGGTCATTAATGTCTGTGCATGACATATTTGTATGTATGTATATTGATTAGGAGCATTAGAGAAACAGAGGCAAGAAGCTTCCATTCATTTCAGGTTGGTAGTTTTCTCAAGTTCTTCATTCTTCTCTCTGCAATGCTGCACTGTTTCAATAAAAAAAAAAGTCAGTCACAAAATTAGCAGCAGCTGACTTTATACAGTGGAATGTGGAATTAACCTGCAAGGGCCTCAAGCGTGGGAAAGGAGTAATACACTGCTTCGTCCAGTTGACAAAGTCTCTTGCCAAATGCCTTACACAGCCGTTCAATCATACCCTCTATTCGGGAAATGTGATTATTTGAAGTGCAAATAAAAGAAAAGAAGCATTCAGTTGGATCCTGTCGAAGGATTCTCACTCCTAAAAGAAGAAAGAGAAACAGTCACCGGTTACATTATTCTGAGATATAATACACTTCCAGAAAAGCAATTAAGAAAAAATAAATCTTTTGTAACACACAAAAAATGTGTAAAGTACAGTAACATACAAGTTATTAAAGTAGCACACCCTTACATATTTACAAAGTTCACAATATGGCATCCATCTTCAAAAACAGGACAGAAATATGGAAATACAAGCTAGATACAAAATAAATAAGTTTAATATATACATTGCAAACTGTACAAAGCTGTAAAAACACACTGATAATGAAAAGCTTTATTAATCCATTCCACCTTGTTACTGGCCAATGATTCTTTGTTACTACTAACATCCGTCCCCCCCTTGCATCTCCCACAGGGGTACCAGACATTTCCAAGAAAGGTTATGTCAAACTGCTGAACTGTAATCACATAATATCAAATAAAAGACATACTGAACATACAATATATATATATAAAGTATTGCAAAACAATAAAGAGCAAACATTCTATGCAGAGTTTCACCTCCCTTTACCCCGCAAACATTACTAAATAAACTGAGATAGCTTAGATACTGAGGTACAGAATTCTGCATCAAAATCATGTATTTATAGCTGCCCTGTGGCACAGAGGAATAAAGCCTTTACTGCACCAGAGATAACCAGTGATCAATCAGCAGCAAAGGCAAGGGACTGCGAGGGAGAGTAAGAGTGAGTGGGAGAGCGAGGCAGCCTAGACCTGCTGCAATAAGGCATCATTACAAGCTGGCAAGCACCACGCTGCATAACCAGGTGCTGCTTGTTGGACGATCGTGCATATGAAGAAACATGTATTCAACCTCCTGCTGGTAGTGACTGCAGATATCACAATCCAATGACTAAAAACTCCTATCTACAAACCTTTCAAATCTGCAAGGCATTGTCTGTACTCATACCATGTCGCTAAAGCCTAGAACTCCCTATCTCTTATCCATTATATCACTACTCTCCCTCCCTTCAAAACCATTCTGAAAAACTTCCTAGCCAAAAGCTGGCTTTGTTCTTGCTCAACACCAGGATTGACTATATCCCTAAATGTGAACAAATACCTATTCATACCTTACGTCTCCTTACTCTCCCTTCTTCACTCACTTCCTTACTTCTATCAATTTCCCTCCCCTGGATTTCTCACAAAATATACCATAAGCTTGATTTTCTCTCACTTCCTATTGCAATTCCTGTTTGTATTATACTAATGTACCTTTAATGTCTCTATAAACTGGCTACAATTTCTCTAATTATTAAATCTTTATCATATAATTGCATTGATTTTAACCAATGTTTTCATAATAAAAGTCTAAGTTGATATAATTATGTAAACTGTAATTGTTTTTGTATTATTTTTAAGGACTAAAATTATTGTTCTTGAAATGTTTTACACTACTTTGGATCTTTTCTCCCCAAGCCTCCACTGAAAATGGGATCCTACTCAGTCGGACTTTCCTGGTAATCAAATGGCAATAAATAAATACAGTTGCTTAAATCTAGGATTGGCTTGAGGCCCTCTTTCTTTCTGTGCACAAGACAGAACCCAAACAGTTTCCAAACTCTTTCCTCCTTATTGCTTTTGTTGAACATGGTATTTAGACTGTGCTGTGGCATGTCCTTTTCAGCAGAGGCCCGGGGAGAAAAGCTCCAGTTACAAAATAGGTAATTTTATACATCTGAGAAAAATGTAAAGCTTACGGTGACAATACAAACATACAACTACTAAAAGGCAGCTATACTAGAGAAAATCTGAAATCAGTAAAATAGAGAGTCATTATATGTTAATACAAAACAAACTGGCATATGCACTCAGGTTTAAAATGCCAAATTTAAATTTTACATTTACAGAAAGAAGAAATAAGAGAGAAGAAATGTGGGAGGTATGAAAAGAAAGCACAGAGTAGGTGATGAAAGGTGAATAGTGTGTATATTTATTAGGTGATACAGAGAAAAAGAAAGTTGCAGTAAAGTTGAGGTAGATGTAGAAGGTGATGAGTACGAGTATGAATTTTGCTGGAAGGAAAATGTGGGGTAAGAAGGAAGACAGCAGAGGTGGCAATAATGGCAAAGGGACAGATGACACTAGGAAATGTACACTGCAAAGTTGTTTTGTTGCGGTATACAGGTGTAATGTAGGTGTGTAAGGGACAGGGTAGCCTAGGGAGGTGCAAGAGCAGATCCAAATGCTTTTAAAAAAAGCGTTTGAATCTAGATAGGTTGGTTTGTTATCTGTTGGTGGTATAGAGAGAATTCCAGATTTTGGAGAAAAATAATTTGAGTACACGTGTGTGCCGCTTAACATCCTTCTGCACAACATCTGACCACATTTATGTCCATACTGTACTAAGCAGATGTAAATAAGATTGGCCGTTAAACAGAAGCATGTCAAGTGAAGCACAATATAAAAGTATAGGGTGTTTGCTTAACATCCACACCGCTTAATGTTCTATGGGATAAAACCTATCCCAGGCATTAAGGGCTGCATACATGTACAAGAACAGACCATCATGGTTAACAGGGACTGGTCCATGGAGCACAGTGATAATGCAGGGGTGTAAGACTCTTGCTGTACCATTTTACCCAGCTGAGCTTTGACTTTATCCTGCATAGCTATCAGAACTCTTCTTGCTGGTCTAACTACTGGAGTGACCTCTGGGACTAACTTCATGAAGTACACAACTGGACGTTTGCCCAACTTGTCATCGAAAACATCAGCATATTCTGAGAAAATGGCTTCAGAAAAATTGGAACTAGTAAATGCACGTATGTGATGAACTTCTTTGGTAAAAGAAAGCAGATTCATTCTCAAACTGTCTTTGAGACCCAATAATGACTGTACTGGTCTTCGGACTACATAGGATAACAAGGTGTAACAGTTCTTAGCCAAATAACATAAAAGCATCACTGAGTCTTCGGTTTGAATTTCTTTACTTCCATAAGCAACAAGTTTCGCATTACTGGCCACACTGAGTTGCTCATTAGTTCTCACTTTAGCAAATGTGTCTACTGCTATAACATTACAATTTGAACCAGTGTCTACTTTAAGCTCTGTGGATTTACCATTGATCTGGACTGTACAAAACACTTCGCTCTTTGCCAATAAATTCACTGCATCATCTCTTTCATCAATCACTGATACACCATCTACAGAGAAAGTGGACTGCTCTAATCCTACTTGATCAATTTGCTTTTTTCTGTGACCTTTCTTTACAACTGTGTGGTGTTTACTTGATTTGCAAAACTTTTGAAAATGGTTCAATTTTTTACACTTGTGACATTGCTGACCAAATGCTAAGCATTTCTCTCTTCTAGACTCATGACTGGCACCACAACTCTGACAGTTAACAATAAAACTGGACTTGGGTTTTGCTGATTTGCGTTTGTACTACACTGAGCATGCTCCTTTAACTGAACTGGTCTTAAAACTTGCTAGAAAACTATGTGGTTTCCCTGGTGAACTAGCAGGGGTTGTGGTTGCCATGTGCTTAGGCCTACTTCTGTTTGCCACATGTTACATGCTATCTACATTTGCTATGGAGCCTACTGAATCCAAGCTCTCGTCACTTGCAAGCATACTGGTGTGTTTTTCTGTAACTTCATGGATTTGACAAATCTCCATGGCTTTACTCAACATTAAATCACTATCACAAAGCAAACTCTTTCTCACAGCAGCACTACTAATACCACACACGAGCCTGTCCTTTATTAACTCATCTTTTAAGTCACCAAACTGACACATTCTAGCTTTGTTTCTCAGGTCAGTAATATAAGCTGTAAAAGTTTCCCCTGGTTTCTGATCTCTTGTGTAAAACAAATGCCTCTCTAATGTAATACTTGTCTGGGGGTTACACATTTCTCTGAATTTGCGTTTCAAGCACTCGAGGTCTTCCCTTGATTCAGCCTGTAAAACAGTATGACGATTTTCACCTTCTCCCTCATATACTTATGGTGCATACACAGATGAATGCTTTCAATGGCCTCTGACCCAGCTAGGTTTAGCAAAATGAATGCCCTGGTGCGCGCATCTTTATCCGAATAAGCTGCTTGTATAAAAATATCATAATCTTGCTCAAATATTCTCCAATTCTCTGTGATATGCTGATCAAATACAAGTGGTAAGGGCTTTCGAAATCCATCTGCCATATTAACACATACTACTGAAAGGTTTTGCAAATAAGCATGATTACATACATGTATGCCAGAAATTTATGTCAGTATCTGCGAATTTGCCCAATAGCACAACAAGCCTCTGTATAACTGTACTCTGTGAAATAAGTCCCTCGGGCACTGTAATACTCTTGAAATTACTGTACTGCAAGAAATCACATCATCAGTTTAAGAAACATTTCAAATAACAGCACAATTCGAATGAACTGGGCAAGAGAAGCTCAGAGTCAGAAAATTTCTAAGCAATTGCACTTTGTGAATAAATAGTATACAGCATACTGAAATTTCCCCAAAATGGTGGTACCTGCTAGGTAATTCTTTACAGTGCAAGAAACACTCTGTAATGGTGGCGCTTTGCGAACAGACACACCCAGCACAAGAAATTTTTCGAAATGGCTATACTTTGACTGTACTTCATGAAATAGCTGCACTCTGCACACAAATAACTCTTCGGAATACATGCACAGTAATAAGCAGACACTGTAAGCACTTTTACACACTTTGAAATACTTCAAATAACCCTGGTTATGCCCTAGATAAAATAGGAAGTCGTAGTTACGCCAAAACACAGCACTTTGCCAAAACACATTTAGTCGCCTTGCTTTATTTATACTTAATGTGCCCTTTCTGCCCTTATTATATTTGCTTAGTTCGTTTAACCTCTTTTCATGCCCACTGCACTTTTCTTGTACTCGTTTTACTCTAAACATGCCTGTTTTGCTTTAAACATAATTGTTTTGCTTTTGTGGCAATCGTTTCATCAAATATCTTAATCTTAAACATTTCCCTTAGTTAATAAACCTTTTGTGCCTCCCGCTTGTTTAATAATGCGGTTCATGCCCTTGTAATTCTCCGTTTTATCATTTTAATAAAATAAGCAGTTCATGTGAATTCTCATTACCTTTGATTGTTTTCTGGCGGACTCTTTTCGTGCTCGTTTCACTTAGTTTACCTTCACTGTCATCTCTGCACCTCATGGCTCTGAATATCATTCTCTGGAATCCTGGTTCTGACACCATGTCACTCTCCTACTTTGGATACAACAGAAGAGTCTTCGTGTGTTCTGTTCAAGCAGCTTTATTATATACAAACACATCACAATAGAAGTTCACTGACTTTAACTTAAGTAACTTATACACAGACTAACTACTGCAATCATACACGCTCACTCTCTGGCTGCACTCTCAAAATGGCACTGGGAACGGCACATGCCCGGTATTTATATGTGCACGTTCAGTCCTTGATATGCTTCTTAAAGATACAGCACATACACTCTGATCTACAACTAGTACAGTCTATGATTAGTGCAAGTGCAGCTTATGAACACCATCATGCTAATGACATCCTGTGACCTGCGGGCTACTCATTTAAATACACAGCATGCTGCATATGGTCTGAACACATTAAAGTAAAACCAAGAAAAAGCACTTGTATGTATGTATGATGTATGTCTGACATCAGTCAAAAAGCAGCATGGCACACAATACAGCAGACTGCGTATCCCGTATAACAACAGGGCATCTACTTGTATTTTATAATGGGGTTTTAGAGGATCACTTGTAGAAGGGAATGCCATCCTTAAAGTGGACAGGCTATTTTTTCATGCTAGCGATCATGGACTATATGTACATGAAGGCCTATTTCAGACTCAGTGGACAAAAATATAACCATGCACACACAAACATATTCTCAACCTAACATCTGTGTGTTTGTTCATGCGCGTGAACATGTATGTATGGATATGTGTGCTTGTATACATGCACTACTGTACCAAGACTTTCGAGGATGTATGAAATGTTTGCAAAACGATTACTACAGAATAAAGAGTGGTATGGGCATATTCTCAACTATCGTTAATTAAAGGTGCAGATTATGTTACTACTATGCACCTTGACTACTTAAATCTCCATGGTAGTCAGTTCATGATATACATCTTAAAAGCTGTACATCCACTACTGAAAATGATAGGCAACCAAGGCACGTACTGATGCAACTGAACTGCACTCCATGACTAATGGTACACATGCATAAGATTTGTGAATGTTTAGCTTTCATTGCTCGTACATGTACAGCAGTATTCATTCATCTGCATTTCATTATGCAAGGGGAAGATGTAATCGGAGTAAAAATAACGATTCCACCAATAGTGGAGTAGATTCTATGTGAAGACTACAATGACCAGGATACTAATGTGAGCCACTGTTTTGTGCGCTGTGGGGACAATTAATGGTGCATGTTGCAGGAGTATATTTTGTACGTTTTTTCTTTATTTTTTTTCTCCCTCACTACCTCCTGACTATCAAGCCTTCCCGAACTGCAATCAGGCCTATTTTTTTCCTAGCATTGAGGAACTTCCTCAGATCTGCCAGGGCAGAAGTGTGCACACAGAACCATCATCTAGGCAAACATCAAGGATGTCTGCATTCTCAATGGCATCCCTGCAATGACAGTATTTTGTAGAAAGTATCTAACCTCTCCCATGGTAATGATATACATACCTGTATCAACACAGGACTACCAATGCTCCCCTCACATTCATGCATGC
This sequence comes from Protopterus annectens, assembly GCF_019279795.1. Lineage (NCBI taxonomy): Eukaryota > Metazoa > Chordata > Ceratodontiformes > Protopteridae > Protopterus > Protopterus annectens. The sequence goes on from NC_056739.1 coordinate 1,502,654,584, forward strand.
ATACTCCTTCAAATGTGGGACAAGGAGTATCTTCATAGACTTAGACAACCATGGTGCATGTCCTTGCCTACACCAGCTCCTGCTTTATATACCAGAGACCTTCTCCCCTTTGGCATCAGACTAGCAAGCATAGATATCCCCAATAGGTACCACCCATTCTCCCTGCCAGCACCATCAGTTTCCTGGGCTGTTAATCAAACCTGGGTTATCCAGGCATCAGTTAGAACTTAGCCCCTCTACATCAACACACTGGCTTTATTTTGCATACATAATACTCACCTGGATGTTACGAGGATTATGCTGATTTGTCACATTAGGCTGAGCAACACAACTTTAATAATCTAACTAGATGAATGTTTATGATTTTTGTTTGCATTGTGAATGTGCTGAGCTGTGTCTCTAGCTACAAACCTTGATGTGCAATTATTAATTTATGAATCATAACAAATAGAAATATTCAGACAGCTGTTTTACACAGCTGCATCATAACTATATACCTTGTTGTCTGCAGTTATGATCTTCTTTTGCATTACTACTGTGATTGTGAATTGCGTAGGGCTGTAGGATAGTACTTTTCCATGCACCAGCTTACAAATCTCATCTCTAGTTCACTTCAAAAAAGAAAGCTGTAAACACTAATGAGAGTAGATTTAAATATGCGTTATCTTTCCAAATGAAACTAGAAATCATAAAATGAATCTACAATGTATAATGAACTGAAGAGCAGCATCTGTAAATAGTTGTAAATCAACTAAACTAAAAACAGTAAGTTGTAATAAGCAAGTGATTCAGTAGTAAACTAAAATAACATGCATAAAATAATGTGCCTAAAATATATTTCCACATGCTGTACACCAGTTATAAATAATGAATAAAATCTTCAAAGTACACACATCCAAAACCAGCCCGTGAGAAGCTATACAATGAACTGCACAACAATAGTTGTAAGCAGCTGAGAAACAGCTAACAAATATGAATTTTAAAACAGCCATCAAGTTCTTAAATAATTGATTCCAAAGTCAACAAACATAGTTCAATGAGATCAAAAAAGAGCGACAAGCAAACTTAACTATTTTGAAGTTGTAGAAGACAGTTCACAGCTTGTTTACCTCTATGCAGCCCAGCCTAAGCCTAGACTGAAAATGTGGCTTTCTAGAACAGTAGGAACTATATGCTACTGTTTCTAACAAAACTAGGCAAATTCCCATCTGATCAGAAATACTTAATCATCCCCATGGGCTTAGTCGCTCTCTCTCTCTCTTTTTTTTTTTTTTTAACAGTACCTCTGAATGGTCACTGGTTCAGTAACAAAGGTTAAAACTCACATAAATGCTTGCATTTTCAGATCTAAAATGCATGAGGTGAACAAGTGAGCAGCTCTCTCTCTTGACATACTAACAACATCTGAGACATGACTAATATATTGACAAGTTCCTTCAAGTCAGAACTGCCAGTAAAAAAATACAAAATAGTGCTGCAGCAAACTTCAAACCTTAGCATAAAATGTAATTCCAACTGCATGCTATCTACAAACAATCCAATAGATGGTGCCAAAGCTCTGTCAGAGTTACATGTACTCCCCTTCCCAAGGAAAAGTACAGTTGTGTAAAATCTTACCATAACAGTAGATGTTCTTTCCTTCACTGTTGCAGTATTCATTACACTTGGGATTCTCTGCTTAGGATAGAGCAAGTCCGACCAGTATACAAAAGCCTATTTCTGCTTTAAGGTAGGCCAAACGTCACATGTATGCTCCTCACATAGCATATGGCATAAACGTTAAGTCCGGACGTACCATCCTCAGAATTGATTGCCCAAGGAGGGATACCAGTCCAAGGAAATCCAAAAGGTAACCAGTATATCCAGGAAGGAAATGGACTGGAGAAAGGGGGGAGGGAGTGAATACTGCAACAGTGAAAGAAAGGACATCTACTGTTATGGTAAGAGTTTACACAACTATTCTATGTCTTTCCATTCACTGGTTGCAGTACTCTTTACAATTGGGAGAGTGCCAAAATTCAAGAAAAAACTTGGGATGAGGAAGGACCAATAAAGCCCTCTAGGAAGCCATGAAGAATGGCCCTAGCAAAAGCAGCTCTATATTCCATCCAACTTGTAGTGCTTGGTAGAAGTATGCACAGAAGTCCAGGTAAGTAACAGAACTAGTATCCAATCCCTTGCAAAAAGACCCAGAAGAAGCCACAGCTCTAGTAGAATGAGCCATTACAAAAGAAGGAAGGCTGTTACCATGAAAAGTATAACAAAAAGAAATAGCCTTTGAGATCCAAGAAGAAATAGTTTGCTTGGATACAGCTAATCCTAATGACCTAGGATGGAAAGAAAAAAACACCTGATCAGATTTTCTAACAGACTGTCTTATCCAAATAAAATCTGAGTTGTCTATGCACGTCCAAAGTATGCAGCACCCTCTCAACGGCAGATTGCGGAAAGGAGAAAAAGTAGGCAAATGCATAGACTGATTGACAACTCATTAACCACCTTCGGCATAAAAGCAGGATTAGTACACAAAGATACCCTGTCCTTATGAAATACCAAAAAAGGGGGACAAGCTATAAGGGCTTATAACTCAGACACCTGACTGGCAGAAGTAATGGCCAAAAAAAGAACAGTCATCCAAGAGCTATATTGCAAGGAAGCTGAAGCAGCAGGGTCAAAGGGAACGTGAGTCAACTTCTCCAAAACAAAATTAAGATCCAGGGGAGGAGGAACAGCCTTCCTGTGAGAGCTAATATGAAGGACAACTTTAAGGAATTGTTTAGCTTCAAAACAAGAAACTAAAGGAGGAGATAAAGGCAGACAAGCAGATATAGCTGATAATTGGGCCCTAATAGAAGAATAGGCCAAACAAGTATTGAGCAACTCATACAAATAAGAGAAAACCAAAGGAAAATCCACAGTAAGTGGGTCCAGGTTATGAGACAAACAGAAAACCTCTTCCATTTGGATAAGTAAGATTTCCTAGTAGTGGGCTTCCTGACTTCCTGCAGGCCCCTCAGCATGTCCTCAGAAAAAAAGGTGTCTGTGGAATCTAAATATTATCACCTACAGTGTGAGTTGTAGAGTGGACAGGTGGGGATTGATGAGAGATCCGTTGTCTTGTGTGCGCAGGTCCACCCTGTGAAGTAATTTGTGATGACTGCCCTTGGCCAAATGCAGAAGAAGAAGAAAACAATGTTGTCTTGGCCAAATGGCAGTCACCAACAAGATTATGGGAGCATCCTATTGAATTTTGAACAGGAATTTTGGAATGAGAGGAAGGGGAGGAAATGCATAAAGAAACATCCCCCCCAAGAAAAAGAGCCATGCACCTTATACACTAGAGGACCTGAAACTCTGGCACAAAATAGAGGAAGTTGTCTCTTCAGAGGGGAGGCAAATAGATCCATTTGAGGAGTACCTCACTGGTAGACAATGTCTAGAAACACATCCCTGTGAAGCATCCATTCCTGGTATTAAGTTAAGGACCTGCTCAGCATGTCTGCCACAATGTGTTGACCTGAAGGGATGTAAACTGCCTGAAGAGTCACTTGATACTAGACAGCAAGATCCTATACCAGGAGTCCCAACCTGCAAAGAAGGTAAGATCTTGTTCCTCCTTGTTTGTCTATATACCGCATCACTGTGGTATTGTCTGTGAATACCTTGAGATGCCCATGACAGAAACAAAAATCCTGAACAGCCAGCATAAAAGCTCACATCTCCTTGACATTGATGTGCTCCTTCTGCTAGAGGCGACCACACACCCTGTACCTTTAGGGAGCCAAAAGCTGCTCCCCATCCTACGTATGAAGTGTCTGTGAACAGTTCCTGAGAGGTAAGAGGGGAATGAAAAGGGAGCCCTAGATTTTGAGCAATTGCTGGATCCACCAATGAAGTTCCATCTTGAGAAGAGGAAGGAGAAGAACTACAAAGTCTAGAAGATGTGCATGTTGAAGCCACACTGACTTCAGAAATCACTGAAACTTTCTCATCTGGAGTTTGGCAAGAGGGAGCATAGGGATGGTGAATGCCATGAAATTGAGCATTCTCAGAAATTCCTTGGCTATAATGGAGTTCAGAGGAAGAAGAGTTTGAAAAAATTAAATTAGAGTTAAGGCCTTTGGAGGAGGCAGGGATACCAGCATAGGCACGCACAGTCTGAATCCTGCAACCAAGAAAGTCATGATCCTGAGAAGGAGTCAGAGAAGACTTCCTGAAGGCTCTGAAGAAGGGAAATGGCAAAATGAAGATTTTGCATAAGGATCTCTGGAGAGGATGCCTGAATCAGCAGATTGTCCAAGTAAGGAAATATATGAATCCTCTGAAGCCTGTAAAAAGCAATCACAGGAGGGAGGCATTGGGTGAGCACTCTTAGGGCAGTAGAAAGGGCAAAGCAGAGTACTGAAAATGCCAGGAAGCAACAGAGAAAAGTAAAAAGTTCCTGAAAATAGGGTGAATTGGAATATGGAGATAAACATCCTTGAGATTCAGATATGCCATATAAGCCTGAGGGAGCAAAAGAGGAAACAGGGTTTGAAGGGACAACATCCAAAAGGTGGGCACCTTCAGAAAAGTGTTTAGATGAGAGAGGTCTAGAATTGGTCTTCAAGTACCCTCTTTTCTGGGCACTAGAAACATTCTGGAGTAACCTCCCCTTGGGACACAGGTTCATAGGTGTGTACTAGGCTAACGGTTCTGAAGCCTATATAAGCCTAGCCCAAGTAGATTCCCTGGCATCATGCCAACCAAAGTTAGACCCAGTGCCCCTATCAAGCAAGACCACTGAAGTGACCCCTGGGGTGAACTTCCTATTGCCCATCCACTCATCAAGATTTCTCTTAAAGAGGGCCAGTGAAGTACTCTGCTTGACATGAATGGGAAGTTTGTTCCAGAGTATGGGAAGTCTCTGGGTTAGGAACCTGTCCCTCCAGCATGTTCTGTTTATTGTGGTAATGAGGTTTAGGACTCTGGAGCGTGTGGCATGGAGGGATTGGGATTTCTTTAGGTTTAACATATCTAGCAGCTCCGGGTCAGATATGGCATTTCAGGTCAAGCAGAGATCGCCTCTAAGTAGGCGATAAGAGACAGAGTATAGTTGGAGTTTTTTGAGTCTGTCCATATAGGGCATGTGTCTAAGGCCTAAGATCCTCTTAGTGAGGTATTTTTGTGGCCTTTTCAGTTGTTGTAGATGTCTAGTGAGGTACATACCAAATGGGGCGTTGTATTCTATAATGGGTCTAATGAGAGACGAGTAGAGAGGGATTATGACCTCTTTCTTCATGGATGAGAAACCTTTTGTAATGAGATGTGCCACATAGAAGGACTTTCTGACTACAGTGGCAATGTGGTTATCAAAGGAGAGGTTGCTGTCAATCTGTGCCCCCAGTTCTCTTATCACACCTTCGGTGTTTAGTGGACTATCACCAATGTGGTAGTTCATGGGCACCGAATTTTTCCCAAAGGGAATGAGAATGCACTTTTTGGCATTGAGCTTAAGGTCATGGTTCTGGCACCAGTCATTGGTGTCAGTGAGGCCTTTTTGTAGAATGTTTACATCAGTTGGAGAATCAATAATGGCTCCCAGTTTGCAATCATCTGCGATCTTGGTCAGCCAAAGTCCCTTTATGTTGGCTTGAACTTCAGAGAAGTTGATGCCAAACACGAGAGGACCTAGGACCGATCCCTGTGGGACACCAATTGTAACTGGTTGGTAGACAGATTTTGAGTCCGCTACTTTCACAGTGTGGGTTCTATCAGTAAGCTAGTTGGCAACACATCTTATGACATAGGGGTTTATGCCTAGTTTAGTGAGACTATCTATGATTCCTGAGTGAGGGATGGTGTCGAAGGCCTTAGCAAGATCTAGGTAGGCTGTGTGAACTACCTTGCCCTCATCCCACAGCTCTGGTGGCAGACTCGAAGAAGTCTATCAGGTTGAGCAGGCATGATCTACCTTTCACAAACCCAAACTGCGTGGGGTCCAGAGTTTGGAGATTCCCTATGTCCTTATTTATAAGGTCCATGATGATGCGTTCCATAGCCTTACATATCAGACTCATCAGACTAATGGGGCGGTAGTTCCCAGGGTCTGTATTCACTCCCCCTTTGTGGAGTGGGATGACCATAGCAGTGTGCCATTCAGTAGGAACAAAGCCTGAACTGAGGCTGTGACTGAACAGGATACTCAGGTGTGGTGCCAGTTCACTTTGGTACCTCTTGAACAGAACCCAGAGTCAAAAGGTCTCAAAGAACCTCTGGGGGGAAAAGGAAGTTATTCCCAAGGAGGCTGAGGAATGCCCATAAACGGGGGTAGGGATTTCCACACCATAAAACACCTATGGTGAATAATGGACAGAGCCCAATCATGAGTAATCTGAAGCCAAACAGGAAGAAAAATAGAAAGGCGAAGAGAAAGAGGAATGTGGCAGGGAAGAAACAGTCATACAGCACCTGGCTTATCAGGAAAGGAAGACTTCTGAGTCCCTTAAGTCTGAGTAGCCTTAGCAGGAAGAGCCCACTTGCCACTCTTTTTGACCTTGGTAGGATGGAGAGACTGCTTATGAACAAAGGCTGGCTTATTGGGGTAGTTTCTCTGAAATTTAGGCACAAGAGAGACAAACACATATTTGAGTTCCTGTAAGGCCTTCCCCTTATTCTAAAGAGACTTAAACAAACAGCTGCTTCCCCAAACAAATGTTTATTATCAAGAGGAGCATCCATCAACTTAGGCTTGATATCATCAGGTAAAGTTTGAAGTCTAACCCAAGAATACCTCCTCATCGCTGAACCAAAAGCAGCAGCCCTAGAAGAGGCATCTGCTGCATCATAACTACACTTGACAGAATGACAAACCACTTGAAAAGTCCCTAACAAGAAAAGAGCAGACATTTTACCCTCAGTGACAGGGAGATCAGAAATAAGCTGACAAGCCTGAGAAAGGGCAGCCAACACATACTTTGAAACATGGGTTTGATTAATAGCCCTAAAAGCTAGGGTAGCAGCCTTTCCATGGATCTACTGCTTTATCAGAAGGCAGTAATTTGAATGAAGGAAGCAACAGAGGGCTTGTCAGAGGCTACAGACACCCCTGATGGGTAAAGCAGCAGGATATTTACACAAAAAGTTACAATCCTCAGTCACCCTATAAAGCCTATATTTACACAAAAAGTTACAATCCTCAGTCACCCTATAAAGCCTATCAGGCTTCTTGGCAGCAGGGGGCAGAGAATCAGGAGCCTCAGAGGCACTGGAAAAAGCATTCAACAAGGCAGCCAAAACAGGAGGAACATAGGTAGGTACTAGGCTATCTGCCCAAGGGCATTTATAAACCTAGCCAGAGTGTGTCGGCTTTCGCCGCCCCATTGATTAATTAACTGATCCTCTGTCAAGCAGAGCCAATGAAGTGCAGAAGGTTTCAGAGATTCCATCTACAACAACTCATAGCACCTCTTATGGATTTCAGAGACCTGAGCACAATCCCTTTTAAAAAAGTTCCATCATCCTAGAGATTGTGTCCCCAAAGGAAATTTCTTCGAAGGGAGTATCAGGTCCATTAGATTCTTCTTCCTCTGAACACAGTCCAAACGAGAAGGAATTTGGACAGCGTAAGCAAGGGATTCCTCATCAGAATCAGACTCCTCCCCTTTTAAGGGGAGTAGAGGACCATGGGGAACTGGAACAGAAACCCTCTGAGGTGGTTTTAATGCCATCAAAACATTAAGCAAACCCTTAGTAAAGACCCGCCACTCACTTTGAGAATCCCTAGGAGCAGGAGACACACATTTAGTTTTTTGTTTCTTCTTTAAAGGAATGTCCACCCTATAAAACGTAGAAGGTTCTGACTCAGGATAGCATTCAATAACACTAGTGGGCACTTCTTCCATTAATAACATCTGTGGAATACCCCTAGTCCCCTGAGAAGTAATCAACCGTGGTTCCCACTAAAGGTCCAAAATGGACACCTGCAAAGCTTCATCAGACGTGCTGCAAGTCGGATCCTCGCCGGCCTCCAACCAGGTTGTAGCAGAGGAATCTGACAACAAAGCCTTACGAGGCTCCGGGTTCTCACTGACCTCTGGAGAAACACCCAGTGCAGGCTGGACAGCAAAAGATTCTATTCTTATCTTCTTCCCTAACAGCTGACCCTCAGGGCAGGAAGTTCCTTCAATGGTATCCTTAGCGAGAAGCTTAAGGTGCTGATCCTCAAGATACAAAGCAAGGGAAGAAAGCCTATTATATAGGGTCTTCAGAACAAAAGTCTGACAAATAGAACAGGTTGTATGATCATGAAAAGCTCCTAGGCAAAATACACACTTATAGTGGCAATCTTTATGGTGAATCTGTCTCCTGCCCTGACATTTACCCTTCCTGGATGACATTAACCCCAGAAGCAACAAAAAAAAAAACCCCAAGAAAAAACAAAACCCCAATAGGGCACGTATCTGCAATGCCTCAGTACCAGCAAGCAAGCAAGACATAAGCACTCAAACTGGCAAACAAAAGATGCATTCAAACTGGTGGTAAAGATGTAGGCATTCAGATTGATGATGGAAAGAAGAGTTTGGACTGGCAGCAAAGTAGTTCTGAGGATGGTATGTCCAGAAGTCAGCTTTATGCCCTACACTATGCAAGGAGCATACGTGTGATGTTCAGCATACCTTAAAGCAACAGCAGGCTTTTGTATACTGGCCAGATGTCAGGCTACCCTATTCAGGGAATCCCAAGTAAAAGGAATCCTGCAACCTGGGAATGGAAGGACATCTCGGATTATGCATACATTTTTATATGTTTATACATTCATAAGTGTGTACAAGGACTAATGGCCACTTGGACTCTTAAGACTAGCCATGCATCCCAAATTGACTAGTTCTGGTATCCTTGACAAAAGTGTAAGCAGGGGATTGGGAAATGAAAAGTTTACAGGCTGCCTGTGTCTATTGGAGACATATGCTGCTTCACATAGATGGAGATTCTGTTCCACTGTTCCATAGACAGGGTAGTCTCTGGGATATATACCTATCTTTCCTGCAAGTCCTATTTATATCACAGGCAAGGTTTAAGTCTTTAGAATGGTTAATTCTGGTGCTGTTTGTTTTGCGAATATATAAGGTCCATCATAGTGGGATCCAACAATGCTGTATATGCCAGACATAGATAGTACAGTTGTGTACACTTACCATAAATGTAGATGTTCGAGTGTATTCACTGTTGCCGTCATCACATTTGGGTTATCTGCCTGCAGGTAGCCCTCAGCCGGCCTGAATACCAGAGTCTTTGGATTTCTGTGTCGGATGCTGTCACTTCTTCCATGACGTCAGGTCATCAGGGGTATAAAACATGCAGCCGACGCCATTAGATCAGTTTTTCTTGCCCTAGATGTCAGGTGCCCTCACAATAGGAAGCAATTATATGGTACAGAACACCCCCATCAAAAAGCAAATACACATGAAAAAAAAAAAAAAATATACATATATATATATATATAGAGAGAGAGAGAGAGAGAGAGAAGTCAGGGGACTGGAAGGAGGGTAACCAGGACTACAACAGTGAATACACTGGAACATCTACATGTATGGTAAGTGTACACAACTGTACTATGTTCTTCATGTTTCACTGCTGCAGTCATCACATTTGGGTTGATTCCCAAAGCTAAGGAAGGAAGAAGGTAGTTAAAGAGCATTAGGGCCAGCTATTAAGCCCTGCAAGACTGCTGTGGCAAATCCAGCTCTGGATTTAGAAAAGATAGGCAGGTGGTAATGCTTGGTGAAGGTGTGTACAGAGCTCCAGTTAGCAGTTTCCAGGATTTCCCTGGTAGGGACTCCTCTTAGAAATGCCGTAGAGGTAGATGCAGCCCTGGTGGAATGTGATCTTATCCCCTGTGGGGTAGGTTTTCCATGGTGCTTGTAGCAGAAATTAATGCAATGGGCTATCCACTTGGAAATGGTCTGCTTTGAAATGGCCTTCCCCTCTGTCCCTGCAACAAAGTCAACTAGCAGCTGGTCAGATTTTCTGAGAGGCTTAGTCCTGTCCAAATAGAATCTAAGTTGTCTGTGCACGTCCAGAGAGTGCAATATCCATCCCCCTTTGTTTTGTGGATTAGGGAAAAGTAGGCAAATGAATGGACTGAATTAGGGCCACACTAGACACCACCTTGGGCATAAAGGAAGGATTAGTCCTGAGGGAAACCCTGTCCGCATGGAATATAATGAAGGGTTCCACTGCCATGAGGGCCTGTAATTCAAACACTCTTCTTGCTGAAGTGATGGCTAGAAGTAAGGCTGTTTTCCAAGAAAGGAATTTCAACTCTGCTGTTGCAGCTAGCTCAAAGGGGGGGGGGACTGAGCTTTTCCAATACAAAGTTAAGGTCCCAGGCTGGAGTGGGAGATCTCCTGGGGGGGGTCTTAAATGTTTGGCCCCTCTAAGGAATTGTTTTAGCAAGGAGTGGGAGAAGAGTGGTGGCTCAGTATTATAATGTGCTGAAATGGCAGAGGCATGAATTTTAATTGACGAGAAGGGCAGACCCTTGTGGAGCCTTTCTGTTAAGTACTCTAGAATATGAGGTAAGCTGGGCACAGTTGTGCACATCCCCTGAGCCTGGCTCCAGGAACAGTATCTTTTCCACTTTTCAGCATAGGATTTTCTGGTACTAGACCTCCTTGCCTCCAGAATGACATCCCGCACCTGCTTACTGAGGGATGCTAGAGGAGAGCTCATGGAATTAGCCAGGCTGCAAGGTTCAGGGTTTGAAGCTGAGGGTGCAGAATCTGGCCCACCTGCTGGGACAGCAGGGAAGGGGACTGAGGCAGGTGCCATGGGTGCAGCAGTGTCAGACTGCGCGAGAGGGGGTACCAGTGCTGGCGTGGCCAGTCTGGTGCAATCAGTATTGTTCTTGGCTTGTCCTGTCTGATCTTTAGTAGAACCTTTGAGAGGAGAGGCAGAGGGGGAAAGTCATAAACCGAGAGGCTTTCCCAGGTAAAGGACAGGCATCCACTTTCCAAGCTTGAAGTTCTGGTGAATTTCAATTGGCAGTTCTGAGGGGGAGGCAAACAGGTCTGCCTCTGGGGTCCCCCACCCCACTCTTCAGAGGTTTAATTGAATATGCTGGGTTCTAGTTTCCATTCATGTGGGTGAGATTTCTTCTTTAAGTCGTCTGCCAGTGAAACAAAGCCAATGCTAGTCTGCAGAGATGTACCACATAACTGTGGTGTTGTCTGTCTTTACCAACAGTTGTCCTGGAAGAATAAGGTCTTTGAAGGCTCAGACCATTCTGTACAGCTAACATTTATTGATATGCAGGTTCATCTTGTCTCGGGTTCCATTTGCCTTGATGCACTGCCCTGCCATGTGAGCCCCCATGCAAAGTCTGATGTGTCTGTTGTTTGGTTGGCAGGGGGTAGAGTGAAAGGGAGCCTTGTTGTGGTAGCAGGCCTCTGCCCACCAAAGGAACTCTATCCTTAGACAAGGAATGATAGAAGTCATTGTTTCCAGGTCCTGAGAATGTTGACACCATAGACTTTTTAGATACCATTGGAGTTTCCTCATATGCAGTCTTGCATATGGAATTAGCAGAATGCAAGAGGCCATGAACCCCAGAGCTTGCAGTATTTTCCTTGCAGATAGCTGGGTTTTTGTGGCCAATAGTTTGAAGTAGGTTGTCAAATAAACTTACTTCTCCAGAGTGAGGAATGCCATCTGGGAAGTTGTGTTCAAGCGTGCTCCCAGGAATACAATCTGTTGGCAGGGTACTAGGTTTTTTTCGTTGATGGTGTGCCCCAGTGAGGTTAGAAGTTTCTTTACAAATGCCAGGTGTTGTAACAGCAAGTCCTGGCTTTCTGCCTGAATCAGACAATCGTCCAGGTATGGGTAAATCTGAATATTTCTCTGCCTGCAAAATGCAATGGCTGGAGCTAGACACTTTATGAACACCCTGAGTGCAGTAGATAAGCCAAAGGGAAGTGCAGAGAACTGAAAGTGCATGGAGCCCACCCTGAAACGTAGGTATTGTTTGCAGGATTCTCTTATTGGGATGTGCAGGTAAGCTTCCTTTAAGTCTAGGGTTGCCAGCCAGGCATCCTTGGCTAGCATAGGAAGAAGCTGTTGAAGAGTTAGCATTTTTGAATTTTGGAACCACCAGAAAGGTGCTGAGAATAGAGAGGACCTGCACAGGACACCAGAAGTTTTCTTTTCTGGGTACCAGAAAAATTCTTGAATAAAAATCTTGTCCCCTTAGTTCTGCTGTGACAGGCTGAATAGCCCTGATACTGAGAAGAGAGAGAACCTGCTGTTGGACCTCTGCCCATTGATTTGTGGGGAGGTCTAGCCAACCATTTAGGGTTGGTAGTATGTGGAAGTGGAATCTGTATCCTCGGGAAACTATGTTCAAAACCCATTTGTCCTGGGTAATGAGTTCTCAGTTTTTTGCATGCAGGGTGAGCTTTCCTCCTAAGGGAGCAAGTAGCTGAGCAGGGCTTGGAAGGGTTAAGGTTAAGTCATTGTGCCATTTTTCCATAGGAGGGGTGGCGTACTACTCCCTGCTTTGGAAGTGGGAGCCCCCCACTGCTTAGATCTGTGCGTAGCCTGAGACTGAAGTCCTGGTGGTCTGCTGTTCCTGGGTTTGGACTGAGAAGGCCTGGAAGGGACTGGAAAGGACCAGTTCTTTGAAGGCCAATGCCTACTGAATCTGGGAGGCTGTACTTGTAGAAAATTTTTAACAGTTTGCATAGATTTAGCTTTTTCCATCGTCCTTTTGAGGACTTCCTCTGCTTTGTTGCCAAAAAGGCGGTCTTGGTTTAAGGGTGCATCCAGTAATTTAGCTTTAACATGATCTGGCAAGTTTTGTTCCTTAAGCCAAGCATGCCTTCTAAGTACAGACCCAGTGACAGTAGCCCTGCAAGATGCTTCTAAAGCATCAAAACCACATTGCAAAGTATGTTTGCCAACTTGTTCTACAGAATGCATTAAATCTTGCAAGTCTTTGTGCTCAGCACAGTCAGGAATCATCATCATTTTCTGTTTTAGTAGTACCATAATATGTTGCTGATACTTTAACATATGAAACTGGCAATTTAAAGCCCTAATGGCCAAAGTAGCAGAAATGTATACCTTCTTACCCCATCTGTCTAAGGCTCTAGAATCTCTATCAGAAGGGGTAGGATTTTTGGCAGCAGTAGCCTTAATGCCTTTTGGTCCTTGGGAAATGGTCTCTGGATCTGCAGTAGGATTCTTGAAAAGGAACTTGTGAGAGTCAGGTACTCTGTAGTACCTGTCAGGTTTTCTGGGAGCTGGAGGTAAAGTGTCTGGGTAAGGCTAGATTCCAAGAAAACATCATCTACAATGGCCAGAACAGGAGGGATAGCTAGATGCCTATGTTGAGGCAGGAGTAAGAATTTCCTAAGTCTCTTTTTGGACTCAAAATAGTCCTGGCTTTCCCAGCGGAAATGCTCCCTAAGGGTATGCAAGGTTTCGCCAAAAGAAAAAAATCTTCTGGAGAGGAAGCAGAGGGAATGGAATCCTCTGCATCAGAATCCTCATAAGTAGATAAGGGCAAATCCTGGTAATCAGAAGGAGCAGAGATATCAGATTCCTGATAGAAGAATCAGAAAGAAAATCGGTTCTAGGTCTCTTAGTAGGGGAAGGCTGGCTTCCCTTAATTAAGGTAATAAGGTCTTCAGCCATTCTGAGCATTTGTTTTTGAGGCATATGGGCCTGAGTCAGCGGTTTGGTCATCTGTTTTCTAGGCGTAGTGCACGTTTTAGGCCTGAGGAATTCGGTACTTCTAGATGGAAACGATGCCGTCGGTTTAATATGAAAGTCTGTAGGCCTGAATACACCCTCAGAAGATGGTGCCTGCACAGCGGCTCCGGATCCTTCCAAGGTAGAGACATCCGCAGGTTCCACAGTTTAAGAAGCATCTCGCAGCATACCGGACTCCGAATGGATCTCAGTAGAGGCCTGCGTATCTGTAGTAGCGGGTATCAGGGGCTGCAAAAGCACCTCATTGAGTACCGGCGGACTGGCAACTAGCTTAACAGAAGCGCTGTCGGCAGTTTTAGACCTATGCGGTCTGTCTCTGTCTTTATCCTTATGTTTTTTCGGAAGATTGGTAGTCAGATGGCTTAACAAAGCTATTTTGGAGTACGGAGATCGAGAACTAAAGTATTTAGCTACAAAAGCAGCCCAACGACGAATAGTTCAGGCATTGAACAAGGCACAAAACTAACAGCAAGGGACGTCGTGGTCTGGGCCTAAACAGGTGACGAAGTAAGAATGAAAATCTCTATGAGGTACTTGCTTTCCACAGGCAAGACAATTGTTCATTTTTTCTGACATCGGTTAGAACAAGAAAAAAGGATCCCCAACGGGGTACTTATCTTTTTTGAAGACTTCGGGTCTGAAACTCAAAAACGAAAATTTCAAGAGTCGGCTGACCAGCACTTGAGAACTGTTCCTGCTTTGGGCACCACACTGATGTAATGGCTTCGGCTGCATGTTTTATAACCCTAATGACCTGACATCATGGAAGAAGCGACAGCATCCGACGCAGAAATCCAAACACTCTGGTATTCAGGCTGGCTGAGGGCTACCTGCAGGCAGATAACCCAACTGTGATGACTGCAACTGTGAAACACAAAGAACATCAGCTACAGTGGGCGACAGGGGTAAAGTTAGAGCTGAATTTGTCTGCCAGTAGGTTTGCTATATCTTCTGAATCAGTAAAGGTGGCTCCATTAACAGTGGACTCTGCACAATTGTGTATTGCTCTTGAGGTTGTGGACACAGCTAAAGAATGCCTTGTGGTTGTCCTTGGCCTTGGAGGCCAAATTTACCTCAAATTTGGCTTTAGTAGACTTTATTTGTCATCTGAGTTGTTTGTTTTGTTTGATGAGAGTGCTTTTATCCTGCTGGGTGCTACACCTCCTAATCCTTGCCCTGATTTTCTTCATTCTGATCCCACTAGGGTGGCTTGTTTTTTGAGTTAGTTCCGTAGTTATTCCTGGTAGGTAAAACTGCCCCTGTGCAGTAGTTAACATGCTTGCACAGGTATTGGGATGGATGGTGAATGATTCCAGTACGCTTATATATATGTTACAGGTTTCCTGGGTCACAGAAGGGAACCTATAGCTTGCAAGGAAGTGTTTGGGGATTTTGCCTATGGTGATCTGAACGTGCAGAAGCTGAACTGCATTGTTCTGTTTGACTAGACTTGAGGTGTATTTATTTTTTCTTTCCATAGCTTTAAACCATGTCTGCATAGACATCAGCATTCTCTAGAGTGAGGAGAGCTTGCAGGGTGTAGAATGTCTTGTTTAAACTCCTTGCACTCAAAAGTAATACCTTTAGATTTTCTTGGTTTTGATTTGATATGTCGGAAATACTTTCATTTTGGTATTACCTAAAAAGGCATGGCGCTATAGGGGAGGCAAGTGTTTTAGCTAATATTTGAAAGCCTAGAGGGGAGAGATCCAGACCATCCTTGGCAACGCAGTGTGGTCTGCTGACCATCTCCTTCCATGCTGACAAATATTGCACTCCCTTAGAATGACACTAGAACCTAAGCCCATTATTGTCATTCATCTTCTGTTTCTATTGTATCATCCTTCTTGAAGAAGGTAAAATGCTAGGCTCATGTCAGACTGGAACACTTATTCTGAGAGCTCCATGATGTCTCTCTTCACATAGCCTAGGGAGGTATGTCTCAGGTCATTTACACCCACATGAAATATAATGGAGTCATAGTGGTATCTGTGGTCCAATGACTTGAGCGCATGCATAATGTGGGCAGATTTTGGCCCAGATAAGCAACTGTGAATTTCTCCTTACTCAGCCTGATGAAAGGGACATCAGTGTGCCTCACAATAGAGTCCCCAATAACCAGAATGTTGGATTGTGTGGCGGAATGCCTTATAGGCTTAAAAGCAGAGGCTCCATGAGATATGGCTGTATGTGTTGATGTGAGTGTTGTTTTGCAAGATTGCATTCATGGCTGCGAAGGCCATTCATTATGTGTACTTCATCTAGGCCGTCTTTGGGCTTTAGGAAGGTTACACTTAAGTGCCTCATCATATGTGGGTCTATGTATCTAATGTATTGTGTGTGATGGGTGCAGAGTGTGTACTACTGGCAACCTGACTGAATTTAAGAGTGCTTTCATGTGAGAGCTTTGCCTCCAGCAACATTGTGTAAACACGTTTTTTACATACCTTATGAGTTTGAGAATTAGCTAGGTATTGGTTAAATTTCAAGGGTGCTTCTACATGAAAAATGTCAATTCAAGGCATCTGCTTCTATACAGGGCACTGCCAGATGCTTGAAGGAAAACTACTAAAGTAGGCCCTGATTATTTATGGCTGAAGTATTTAGGGGGATATTTTGAAGTTATGTTAGACAGCAACTTATCAATCTGTGTTTACTGAAAAGAAAGAGTTAGCTTTGTAAAGAATGATGAATAGTGGGGATTCACCTAATTGGCTACTAAATGCTTATTACTAGTGCTGGTCTCACCACAGCTTCCTGCTGCTGGGATACAATGCCCCTTTGCTTCTTCTCTCACCAGAAGCAAAACAGTAACATTAATCCCAAGATTAGAAGAAGACCACAGGCTCTTTGGTGATCAGGTCTTGCCCCAGTTGATGCAGTGGTCTTTATTTAAAGTTGTTGAAGCCTCTTCTTGGTAGACGTCTTGAATATCAACTAGACCAATCAGGAAGGTGCCACACAGACACTCACTACCAATCAGAGACAGTAAACAGTGCCCTCTGCTCCTTCTCTCACCAGGAGCAAAATATAAGCACAAATTATTTCAAGCTGGCATCTATGAAGCAGTTGTAAGGCATTTAAGTGATCAGCAGTCTCCAGGAAATAATGTCCCCATGCTCCTTCTCTCAAGAGGATCAAAACAGAAGCGCAAATCCCAAGATGACGACAGAGATGGAATGTGGACTCTCTAATAATTGATGGTGTTGGACCAGATGTTGCAGATTTTAAAGGTAAGACAAAAAATGAGTTACTATCCTAAGAGTTGTATTGAGCACTAAGCAGTTAGATAAGAAACAGGGAGCAACTCAAGCTTTAGCAATCTAACGGGAGAGCCACTGATTTTAAAACAGCAAGTCAGGCTGGATGGGGGTGGGCACTTAGTATTCTGGCTCTATGCCCAATAAATTTAAATAGCTGAAGGGGAGTGACTTTACAAAATTATAATTTTGTGCTTACTGATAATATCCAATGAAAGAGGAGAAGGAAGAAAATATGTGGTCAATTTAGCGTAAGGGGCAGACAAAGTACAGTTGTGTACACTTACCATAAATGTAGATGTTCGAGTGTATTCACTGTTGCAGTCATTACATTTGGGGTAATCTGCTGGCAGGCTGCCCTCAGTCAGCCTGAATAGCAAATTCTTGGGTCCTGCGTCGGTTGCTGTCTCCTCTTCCATGACGTCAGGTCGTCAGGGGTATAAAACATGCAGCTGACGCCATTTTAACCAGTTTTTCTTGCCCCAGATGTCAGGTGCCCCCCAAAATGGGGAGCAAAAATATATAAATAAATAGTAAATATATATAAATGCACCTTAGAAACATAAAATTTACCTTCAGCTAAAAAGCAAATACACCACAAAGGCTTTTGAGTATAGTGAAGGAAAGAAAAGGTACAGAATGGGGGATGGCAGATGGGTAACCTGGACTGCAACAGTGAATACACTCGAACATCTACATTTATGGTAAGTGAACACAACTGCACTATGTTCTTCGTGTTTCACTGTTGCAGTCATTATGGATGGGAGGATGGAACTAAACAGCATTAGGAGCAGCTATAAGGCCCTGCAAGACTGCAGTGGCAAAGCCTGCCCTGTATTTAGAGAAGAGAGGTAAATGGTAATGCTTTGTGAACGTATGAACAGAGCTCCAAGTAGCAGCTTCTAGAATGTCTTTGGTAGGGACCCCTCTGAGAAAAGCTGCTGAAGTAAAGGCAGCCCTGGTGGAATGGGACCTGATTCGGCACAGATTTACCATGGTGCAAATAGCAGAATCAAATGCAGTGGCTTATCCATTTGGAAATAGTCTACTTTGATATAGCCTTCCCCTCTGATCCTGCAGAAAATGCTACCAGAAGTTGCTCAGACTTTCTTAGAGATTTTTGTCCTGTTCAAGTAGAATCTTAGTTGTCTGTGTACATCCAATGAATGCAGAATCCACTCCCCCTTGTTCTGTGGATTTGGGAAAAAAGTTGGCAGGTGAATGGTTTGGTTAAGAGCCACACTGGATACCATCTTAGGCATAAAGGAAGGATTGGTCCTGAGGGCCATCCTGTCTGGGTAAAATATAATGAAAGGCTCCACTGCTATGAGAACCTGTAGTTCTGAAACCCTTCTAGCTGAAGTGACTCCGAAAAGAAAAGCTGTCTTCCAAGAAAGACATTTTATATCCACAGTAGCTGCTGGTTCAAAAGGAGGTAGGGTGAGTTTTTCCAGCACAAAATTGAGGTCCCATGCAGGAGTTGGTGCTCTCCTGGGAGGCCTTAAAATTTTGGCCCCTGTGAGATACTGTTTTAGCAGTGGATAAGAAAAGAGAGGAGACTCTGTGTTGTAATGAGCCGAGATGGCAGAGGCATGGTTTTTTATTGAAGGAAAAGATAGGTCCTTGTCAAGCATCTCAGTTGAGTATTGTAAAATCTGAGGAATATTGGGCTTTGCTGTGTCTATTCTCTGTGCTTGGTTCCAAGCACAGAATCTCTTCCATTTATCAGCATAAGATTTTCTAGTACTAGGCCTTCTGGCTTCCAAAATGACATCCATCACAGATTTACTGAGAGATGTGGTTTGAATAATTAGTTGATTAGCCATGCTGCAAGATTCAGAATTTGGAGCTGAGTGTGCAGAATTTGATAGTTCTGCTGAGACAGTAGGTGATGTGTCTGAGGCAGGTACCACGGAGGAAGGTGTGACATATTCCTTAGAAGCGGATACCAGTGTTGGCGAGGCCAGTCCGGAGCAATTAAAATCATTTTTGTTTTTTCCTGTCTGACTTTTAGTAAGACCTTGGAGAGTAGAGGCAGAGGGGGAAAGGCACAGACTGATAGGTTTTTCCAGCTGAAGGATAGAGCATCCACTTTCCATGCTTTTTTGTGAGGAGTTCTCATGCAGAATTTGTCCAACTGATAGTTTTGGGGAGAGGCAAATAGATCTATGTCTGGGCTTCCCCATTTCTGTGTTAACATGTTGAAGATTTGTGGATCCAGTTTCCATTTGTGCGGGTCCATAAGATTTCTGCTTAGGTCGTCTGCCAGAGTATTTTGCTTTCCTGGCAGGAATTGAGCTTGAAGATGTATTTGGTAAGTCAAGGCTGTGTTCCACAAGGCCATGGCTAGTCTGCAGAGGGGGTAGGAATGGGTACCCCCCTGCTTGTTTATGTACCATATAACTGTGGTGTTGTCCGTCTTTATCAGTAGTTGTCCTAGATGAAGTAAGTCCTTGAAGGCTGTCAGAGCATTCTGAACAGCTAGCATTTCTTTCTGGTTGATATGCAAATGCATTTGGTTTGGGCTCCACTTTCCCTGAATGCATCTCCCTGCCATGTGAGTCTCCCAAGCATAGTCTGATGTGTCTGTAGTTAGGGTTTGGGCGGCAGGGGGTAGAGTGAATGACAATCCCTTGTTTTGGTGACATGTCTCTGCCCACCAAAGAAACTCCTGTTGTAGGCAGGGAATGAGAGGGATCATTGTTTCCAGGCTGTGACAATGCTGACTCCATAGACTTTTTAGGTACCATTGAAGTTTCCTCATGTGCAGTCTCGCATATGGAATTAGTAGAATGCAGGATGCCATGAACCCCAAAGCCTGCAGAAGTTGTCTTGCAGATAACTGGGTTTTTGTTGCAATTTGTTTGAAGTATGTTGTCAATTGCAGTTGTTTGTCTGGCGTGAGGTAAGCCATCTGGGCAGTTGTATTCAACCTTGCACCCAAGAATGTAATTATTTGAGAGGGTACCAATTGTGATTTCTTTTCGTTTATGGTGTACCCTAGGCATGCTAGGAGCCTTTTTAAAAATGCCAGATGTTGAAGAAGTGTCCTTGTCCTCTGCCTGAATGAGACAATCATCCAGATAAGGACAAATTTGAATGTTTCTTTGTCTGCAGAATGCAATTACTGGTGCCAGGCACTTTGTAAAGACCCTGGGCACAGTAGATAAGCCAAAGGGCAGTGCAGAGAAATGGTAATGCCTGCTTTGAAGCGGAGGTATCTTCTGCAAGATTCCCTTATTGGGATATGCAGGTTTGCCTCTTTTAAGTCTAGAGTTACTAACCAAGCTTTCTTGCCTAGCATAGGCAGTAGCTGTTGTAAAGTCAGCATTTTGAAATTTGGAATGTCCAGGAACGTGTTCAGAATTGATAAGTCCAGTATTGGACGCCATGAATTGTCTTTTCTGGGTACCAGGAAAAGTCATGAATAAAATCCTTGTCCTTTTTCCTTTTCTGGTTGAATAGCCCCCATATCCATGAGGGACATGACTTGTTTCTGGGCCTCTGCCCACTGGTTTTGTGGCAGATCTGGCCATCCGTTTGGAATTGGCAAAGTATGGAAATGAAATCTGTACCCCTGAGATACTATGTTTAATACCCACTTGTCCTGGGTAATTAACTGCCAATTTTGAGCATGAAGTGCTAGTTTTCCCCCCAAGGGGGCTGCCAAAAGATAAGTGCTTGGAGATGGTAGAGGAAAGTCATTGAGACTGCTTACTGTTGGGTTGTTCTTTGTTACCTCCAGATTTGGAGGTGGAGGCACCGCATTGCTTTGACCTGTAAGATCCCTGTGATTGATATCTGGAGCCTTTTGAGCACCTGGGTTTGCCCTGAGTGTCTCTGTTGGACACAGGAAAGGACCAATTTTTAGTAGGCCAGTACCTACTAAACCTGGGTGGCTGCACTTGCAAAAAATCTTTTATGGTTTGCATAGATTTAGCTTTGTCTTCCATTTTCTTTATAATCTCTTCTGCCTTATTACCAGAGTATCATGCTGTAAAGGGGCATCCAACAATTTAGCTTTAACATGTTCAGGCAGATTTTGCTCCTTGCAGGCATGCCTTCTTATCACAGATCCAGTAATGGCAACCCTACAAGAGTCCTCCAAGGAATCAAAACCACATTGCAAACTATGCTTTCCAACCTGTTCTGCTGCATGCAATAAATCCTGTAACTCTTTATTTTCTATACCATCTGAAATCAACATCATTTTCTGTTTCACTAAGCCCATAACATGTTGTTGATATTTAGGCATATGACACTGGCAGTTTAAAGCCCTGATTGCCAAAGTTGCAGGCGTATAAACCTTCTTACCCCATCTATCCAGTGCCCTGGAATCTCTATCAGAAGGGGTAGGATTTTTGGCTGTAGAAGCCTTAACACCCTTGAGACCCTGAGAAATAGTCTCAGGGTCAGCAGCAGGATTTTTGAAAAGAAATTTGTGGGAGTCAGTAACCCTGTAATATCTGTCTGGCTTACTAGGAGCCGGAGGCAAGGAATCAGGAGCCATGCTTGATTCCGAGAACACATCATCCACAATGTCTAATACAGGAGGTATTGCTAAAGGCCTATGCTGAGGTAGAAGAAGGAAATCCCTAAGCCTCCTTTTTGATTCAGAAAAGTCCTGACTCTCCCAGTGAAAGTGTTCCCTTAAAGTATGCAAAGTCTCTCTAAAAGAGTAATCCTCAGGAGGAGATGCAGATGGGAGGGATTCCTCTGCATCAGAATCCTCATAAGGTGGAATAGAAAATTCCTGATCAGAAGAGGAATCAGAAGAAATGGAAACCTGATCTGAAGATTTATAATCAGTGCCTTGCCTAGGCCTCTTAGCAAGGGGGGGGTTGGGAACCGCTGATCAAGGTAATTAAATCCTCAGCCATTTTTATCATTTGTTTTTTAGGCATAGGGGCCTGAGCACGTGGCTCATGCGTCAGTTTTTTAGACATAGAAGTTGTTTTTGACCATGTTTTTGTTGATGGCGTCAGTTTAATATAAAAATGTTGAGGCCTGAAAACACCCTCAGAAGCTGGTGCCTGCTCAACAGCTCCGGACCCATCCAAGGGAGAGAAATCCGAGGGTTTTTGCGAATCTCGCAGCATACCGGACTCTGAATGGGTCTCGGTAGAGGCCTGCAACTCAAAAGTAGCAGGTATCAGGGGCTGCGAAAGCGCCTCACTGAGTACCAGCAAACCGGCGACTGGCTTAGGAGAAGCTCTGTCTTCGGTTTTGGACATCGACGGTCTGTCTCTGTCTTTTTCCTTGAGTTTTTTGTGAACTCCGGTAGTCGGATTGCTAACCGACGACATTTCAGGGTAGTTAAATCTTGCACCAAAATATTTAAAAGCAAAAATATACAGACGCTTAACAGTGCGTTGGTTAAATTTAGCACAAAACCGACAGCAAGGCATATTGTGGTCAGGGCCTAGGCAAGGAATACAGTACAAATGAAAATCCTTATGAGGTATTTGTTTCCCACAAGTAATGCAATTATTAACTTTTACTGACATCGGTAAGGAGCAAGAAAAAGTTTCCCGAACGGGGTACTTAGCTTTAGTTTGAAGACTTCGGTTCTGAAACTCGAAAACGAAAATTTCACGATTAGGCCAACCGGCACGTGCGAACTGCTTCTGCTTCGGGCACCACGCGGCAAGAAAGACTGATTAAAATGGCATCGGCTGCATGTTTTAAACCCCTGACGACCTGACGTCATGGAAAAGGAGACAGCAACTGACGCAGGACCCAAGACTTTGTTATTCAGGCTGACTGAGGGCAACCTGCCAGCAGATTACCCCAAATGTAATTACTGCAACAGTGAAACATGAAGAACATCTAGAGAGACAGTTGACTTTAAAAACACAACAACAACTGGATGATAGGGTGAGGAAAATTTTAACTGTTGTGTAACTCACAAGAGACATTTCTGGTCTCTTTCCTAGTTTAAATATGCAATTGAAACCAGAATACACTCAAAACACAATGTAATGAAAATACACCACAATATACAAAACAGAAGAAGGCAATGAAGCAAGACAAATTACATGAAAGCAACATAAGAAAAGCAAACTAACCTTTCCCTCATAGCAGTCTGTATTTGTTAATGATCCAAACTTTTCAAAATGAAAAGTACAGTGAAAACTAACGGCTTTGCTTTATAGCTTAACTCATGTGCATTTAAAGAAACTCTCTCTCTGCTAATAACCCATCCAATACCATTCTCACATGCAAAACCATGGAGCAAATTACAA
Source organism: Protopterus annectens (assembly GCF_019279795.1). NCBI lineage: Eukaryota > Metazoa > Chordata > Ceratodontiformes > Protopteridae > Protopterus > Protopterus annectens. The sequence continues at coordinate 1,502,677,841 of NC_056739.1, forward strand.
CTGGCTTGATTAAATAGGACATTACACATTACATCAGGATACAACAGCAGCAGTTTGGATTTGTTAAGGGTAGAGCCTGTCTAATGAATCCAGTTAATTTCTTTTAAATCTGTTAAAAGTGGCCATACCCTGTCCTGGAAAAGGCCTTTAAAACTACACCCCAAGTTGGCACAGCATTACAGATAGAGCGCCATGTGGTAATGTGAACAGCAAACTGGCTGAAGTGACAGAACCCATACGGTGTTAGTAGCAGTACTTCATCAAATGCTACAAATGTAGCCAGTGGTGCTCCACAGGCCTCCATGCTGAGACCCCTTTTGGTTGGCATTTACTTTTCTGACCTCCAGACCACAAACCAAGACCTCTGGCTAACCAAGTCTGTGGTCTATAAACTATGAGCTATTGTCAGTTCACCTAAGCCCTATAACAAAAACTTGTACTTTAAATACCTGGTATACGAATAACAGGCTTAAATTAGATGCTAAAAGGTGTAACATAGTCACACTTGGTAAACTATCCAATCCCGTAGACTACAACTCAGACAATTCCACACCTTGGCACCTGGGTTGATAATTGCATCTGCTTTGATCATCACTTAATGACAGTAGTCAGAAAGTCCTTCTGCTTAGCACAGCCATTCACCAAGGAGACATCTCCCAAGTCAAATAAGAGAAAAGTACAGTTTTGTACCTACCATAAATGTAGATGTCCGATAGGTATGCATCTGCAGTCATAACATATGGGGTTGTCCTGCCTCAGGCAGCCCTTCGGTCGGCAGGATTCCAAAGTCTGGGTCTGGCCTCGGCTGATGTCGCACTTTCCCCGATGTCAGAGCTTCTGGGGTATAAAGGCATCAGCCGACGCCATTTTCCTCAGTGTTTCTTGCCCCAGATGCCAGGTGCCCTCTAGGAAGGCTAAATTTGGATAAATGTAGAATGTTCCAAACAGTAGCAAAATATATATATATATATATATATATATATATATATATATATATATATACATATATACAAACAAACAAATACACCATAATAGATTCCCCCAGCTAGCTGAAAGAGGGGTAAGCACCCTAGGAATACCACAGAGGGGAAGGAGGGTGGGTAATCCTGACTGCAGATGCATACCTATCGGACATCTACATTTATGGTAGGTACAAAACTGTACTATGTCCTTCAAGGATGCATCTGCAGTCATAACATATGGGTAGAATACCATAGCCAAACTGGGGGAGGAGGCACTAAGATAAGGATGGTGTAGTTAAGACCCACTGTAAAACTGCAGCTGCAAAGCCTGCTCGGGATCTGGAGTATAAAGGTAGATTATAATGCTTGGCAAATGTATGCACGGAGCTCCAAGTAGCAGCTTCTAAAATGTCCTTGGTAGCCACCCCTCGTAGGAAAGCTGTAGTGGTGGCTGTGGCCCTTGTGGAATGAGGCCTGATATTTTCAGGAGCTGTCTTTCCATGAAAAGAGTAGCAAAGCGAATGCAATTTCCTATCCATTTTGAAATTGTCTGCTTGAAATTGCTTTTCCTTGCACCCCAGTTGCATAGGCTACAAAAGTTGGTCAGTTTTTCTGCTGGTTTTAGTTCTGTCCAGATAGTAGCGTAGTTGTCTGTGTATATCCAAGGTGTGCAAGAGTTTTTCCTCCTTTGTTCTGTGGGTTAGGGAAGAACGTAGGCAAATGAATAGCTTGGTTCAAGGATACCCTGGATACCACCTTTGGCATGAAAGTAGGATTGGTTCTCAGAGACACTCTATCCTGGTGAAAAATAAGGAAAGGCTGCACTGCCATTAATGCCTGTAGCTCGGATACTCTTCTTGCTGAAGTGATTGCCAGAAGGAAAGCAGTTTTCCAAGATAAAAACTGTAAGTCTGCTGATGCTGCTGGTTCAAAAGGAGGTAGTGTCAATTTTTCCAGCACAAAATTGAGATCCCATGCAGGTAGAGGGGTCTCCTTGGAGGTTTAACATTTTGATCCATCTCAAAATTGTCTGAGTAGAGGGTGAGAGAAGATAGGAGGATCCATATTGTATTCTGCTGAAATTGCTGAAGCATGAATCTTAATGGAAGAGTAAGACAAGCCATTGTGGAACAATTCTGCTAAGTATTCTAGGATGTGTGCTAGGTTTGCCACTGTGACATCTGTGCCCTTTGATGTGCTCCAAATGAGGAATCTCTTCCATTTAGCTGAGTATGTCTTCCTTGTGGAGGGTCTGCGAGCTTCCAGGATAATGTCCTTGACCCTCTGAGATAAGACAGTTTGGTTTGGTTTTAAGCAATTTTCCAGGCAGTTAGTTGCAGAGTTTTCAAGTTTGGATGCAGGGTCTTGAAATTGTTCTGCATTAGAAGAAGAGGCCATAGGGGTAGAGGCCATGAGTTCGCCTGAGACATGCTTTTCAGTAGTGGATACCAGTGTTGTCTTGGCCAGTCCGGAGCTATTAGTATCACCTTTGGCTGTTCCTCCCTGATCTTCAGTAGAACCTTGTACATCAATGGGAGAGGTGGAAATGCATACACTGTTAGGGCATTCCAGCTGAAACAGAGAGAGTCCACCCTCCAGGCTTGTGGGTGGTATGTCCTTGAGCAGAATTTCTTCAGTTGGTGGTTGAGAGGGGAGGTGAACAGATCTATCTCTGGCAACCCCCATTTCTTTGTTATGAGTTTGAAGATGTCTGGATGCAGCATCCATTCGTGAGCATCCGTGGTAGTCCTGCTTAAGCTGTCTGCTAGTGAATTCTCTTTTCCTGGTACAAATATGGCCTGCAGCTGTATATTGAGATTCAGGCCTAGGTTCCACAGATCCATTGCCATCCGGCATAGAGGGTAGGAATGCGTGCCTCCCTGTTTCTTTATGTACCACATGACCGTGGTGTTGTCTGTCCTTATCAGCAGATGTCCTTGCTGGAGGAATGGTTTGAATGCCTCGATTGCATGCTTCACTGCCAGCATCTCCTTTTGGTTTATGTGCAAGTTTAGCTGTCCTTGAGGCCATAGGCCTTGGATACATTTGTCCTCCATGTGTGCTCCCCATCCTAGGTCTGAGGCATCCGTGGTGATGGTCTGCCTTGGTTTTGGTTTGTTGAAAGGCAACCCTCTGTTGACTGGCAGGCCTGAGCCCACCACAGGAATTCCTTTTGAAGGCATGGGATGATTGGTATCATGGTTTCTAGACTGTGTCTGTGTTGAGACCATACATTCCTTAGGTACCATTGTAATTTCCTCATATGCAACCTGGCATGTGGGATCAAGATTATGCAGGATGCCATGAAACCCAGGGCCTGCAGGACTTTCCTTGCAGTAAGCTGAGTTTGTCTTGTCAAAGTCATGAAGTAATCTGGAAGTTGTTTTTGTTTTTCTTCTGTGAGAAAAGCCATCTGAGTTATTGTGTTTAGATCCGCACCCAAAAAGGTTATCCTTTGGGATGGCACTAGTCTTGACTTTTGGATGTTGACTGTGTATCCCAAGGCCTGTAGCAGGTGTATGACATAGGCCAAATCCTTTATCAATTTTGTCTTGTTGCCCGCTTGTATTAGGCAGTCGTCCAGGTATGGGTAGATTTGAATTCCCTGAAGTCTGCAATGTGCAATTACTGATGCCAGGCATTTCGTGAATACTCTGGGCGCAGTAGATAAGCCAAAGGGTAATGCTGAGAATTGATAATGCTCTGATCCTGCAAGAAATCTGAGGTGTCTTCTGCAATCTGGTCGGATAGGGACGTGCAGGTATGCCTCCTTGAGATCTAGAGTCACCAGCCAAGACTCCTTGCCCAACATGGGAAGAAGTTGCTGTAGGGTCAGCATTTTGAATTTTGGTACAATGAGATATGTGTTCAGTGCGGACAAGTCAAGAATATGCCTCCATTGGTTTTCTTTTCTTGGTACAAGGAATAGTCTGGAGTAAAATCCTTTGCCTTGTTCCATAGATGGTACCCTTTCTATCGCTTTCATCTGAAGTAAATTTTTGATTTGTCTTAAAGCCTCTGGCTTCTGGTTTGGTGGTAGGTTTGGCATTCCGCTCCTTTGTGGTAAAGTGTGGAAGTGAAACCTGTATCCTTTGTCTATTGTTTGCAATGTCCATGTGTCCTTTGTAATGCAATGCCAGTTTTTTAAGAATAAAGCCAGCTTTCCGCCCAAGGGAGCTTCCAGTTGTTCCCTGGTAGGCGGAATCAGAGTCAAGTCATTGTGTCTGTCCTGTGGTAGTAGTTGTAGTTGCAGCTGTGGCACTACTCCTCTGGTTGGCAGGCTGCCACTGATGGCCCCTATAGGCACCCTTTGATTGACCTCTGCCTCGAGGGCGTCTATTCCTGCCCCTCTGTGCTCTGGAGGTGTCTGGAAAGGACCAATTCTTGGAAGGCCAGTTTCTGCTGAACCTCGGAGGTTGGACCTGTAGAAATTCCTTTACTGTTTGCACAGATTTTGCTTTTTCTTCCACTTTCTTTAGAATCTCCTGTGCAGGGGAGCCAAATAAACTTTGTTTCTCCATTGGAGCATCTAGGAGCTTAGCCTTGACATGGTCTGGCAGGGATTGCTCCTTTAGCCAGGCATGCCTACGAATTACTGCCCCAGTCATAGCTGATCTAAATGAAGCCTCCAGTGCATCATAGCCACATTTTAAGAAATGATTACTGACCTGTTGAGAGTTGTGTACCAAATCCTGAAGGGATTTACGGTCTAAAGGTTCAGGAATTGACAGTTTAATGCCCTGGCAGAAAGAGTAGCAGATGTATAAACCTTTTTACCCCATCTCTCTAATGCTCTAGACTCTCTTTCAGAGGGTAGGGGATTTTTGGCAGTGGCAGCTGCAACACCTTTTGGGCCCTGTGAAATAGTTTCTGGATCTGCAGCATGGGCTTTATACAGGTGGAAGTGAGAATCCGGGACCCTGTAATATCTGTCAGGTTTGGCAGGGGCCGGGGGAAGAGAATCAGGTGCAGAACTAACATCATTATACACATCATCAATTACAGTTAGCACTGGTGGTATGGCTAAGGGCCTATGCTGGGGCAAATGTAAAAAAGTCCTTAGTCTTTTTCTAGAATCAGAAAAATCCTGACCCTGCCATTGAAAGTGTTCCCTCATAGAGTGCAAGGTCTCCCCAAAGGAAAATTCTTCAGGAGGGAGGCCAAGGGATAGAATCTTCAGCATCTGAATCCTCATAAGGAGAATAGGCCCCTTCCTGATGGTCTGACAAATCAGATCCATCCGTGGAGTAATCAGAGGAGACAAGTTCAGAGGGTTCAGTCCTAGGCCTTTTGTCTGGTGGAGGTTGGGAGGCCCTGTCTGGGTGAGGTTGGGAACCCCTAATCAAGGATATAAGGTCCTCAGCAAGACTGAGAATCTGAGAAGTTGAGGAAGGCCTCTGAGAAGTAGATTTGGCAGGTAAAGCCTTTGAAAGTTTGGCAGCTTTAGCCCTGGAGAAGGCCTTAATAGACATAGAAGCTGGGGGCCTAGATGTCCCACGTGCAGGTGTAGAAATGTCCAATGGAATGGTGTCGGACAAATCTTGAGCGCTAGCTTCGGTAGGGATTTCTGAAGCAGACTCAGCCGGGGCCTCTCTGGCCTCGGTTGTCGGAGGTATGGTTTCTGTCGTAGAAAGAACCGAGGGCTCGGTTTCAGCCGAAACCGAGACACTCATGTAGGCCTAGCCGTGGTTTCAGCCGAAACCGCGGCCGAGTGTCGGTCCTTTTCCCTGCGTTTTTTGGCCAAATGCGTAGTCGGAGTCTCCGACGGCATTTTATATGCAAAAGCGGACCCGAAAAAATTCTTCTGCAAACTCCGACCGACGTCTAAGAGTCCGTCGGTTGAAGGAGGCACAGGCTAAACAAGCTGATACGTCGTGGTCTGGGCCTAAGCAAGGAAGGCAGTAAGAGTGGAAATCCTTATGAGGTATTTGTTTCCTACAAGTTAAACAATTATTTACTTTGTCTGACATCGGCTGAGGCAAAAAAGAGTCCCCAACGGGGTACTTAGCTTTTTTCGAAGTCTTCGGTAGCTGAAATCTCTGCATCTGACCGACCGGCACTTGCGAACAGCTTCTGCTTCGGGCACCGCGTGGCAAGAAAGACTGAGGAAAATGGTGTCGGCTGATGCCTTTATACCCCAGAAGCTCTGATGTCGGGGAAAGTGCGACATCAGCCGAGGCCAGACCCAGACTTTGGAATCCGGCCGACCGAAGGGCTGCCTGAGGCAGGACAACCCCATATGTTATGACTGCAGATGCATCCTTGAAGGACATCTGTCCCATAATATTCAGCACTGATTAGGCCAATCTTTGAAAACAATGACCCTTTAGGATGTACCTCACTAGACAGACCAAGCAACCAGAAAGACCTAGAAGTTCTTAACAAAGATCAACACTTGTTTAAAAACCCAAGGCTACCAGAAAAGACTGAAAGCACCATCACCTTATTCAGTGCCTTACTGACTCTGTGGGGAGATCTATGCCTTGCCTTCCAAGTCATTAGGGACCCAGTAGTCCAAGATCTTTTGTTACTCCACAAATACCAGCACGAGGTATCTAAATCTTTAGCAGCAGATAACTAAAGCAAGGTGGAGACAACAGTTAATTACAAAGCCCCTTCCCCGTGTCTGGACTAGACTCCCACTGTAAATAAACTGCTATGATATTTTACCGTCCTTCAAACAGGAAATGGACAATTGGAAGGGTATTCACAAATTCACCCTGACTTTACTAAGACTTTACTAATTTGTCCCTCCTTGAGAGAAGTGGATCAGGCTGAGGGTGGGTACTGGTAAGGCATAAATGGTTGCAAGACTATTGCCTTGTGTTTCATACGTTCTTATGACTAGTGTTGCAGGAAGGTAATAGGCACTCAGTCTACAAACCATTACAAGTCTAGCCAGAAACCTCTATTCAATAGTTCCCTCCAGCCTAAAGGATGGCAAAATAATGTAGACCAGGGAAGAATTAGAGGCTGCCTATCCAATTACTTAGGTTTACATTGAAGGTGGCAAGTGTGCTACTCTGCCTAACTTGTAGTTGAAGCTTGTTCCGGAGGTGAAAGATACATTGGGATGTGAATCTATCATGCCAATGCGTCTTATTTAACTGCTGATGAAAGTTTAGTTCATTTAACCAGGTATTTGAGGTACTATTTACTCAGAGAAAGAATAGGCATTCAAAGAGGGTTGGATCTTTCATGGCTTGAAAGGTGAGGCACAAGTCACCATGGAGAAGTCTATAACAGACCGAGTACAGAGGCAGGGCTGCCAGTCTGTCCTGATAACAAAGATTTTTGAGGCCCCTGATCTTTTTAGTTAGGAATTTCTGAGGTCTATCAAGTTAAGTGATGCATTTAGACAAACACATGCCAAAAGGTGCATCATATTCAATAATGGGTCAGATGAGATACAAGTAAAGGGGGATTAAGACTTTTTGGATCTAGTGTGAGACAGATAAAAGGACTTCCAAACTAGTGTGGAGACATGATGGTCAAATAATGAGCAATCATCAACAGCAGTACCTAGAGCCCTTACCACAGTGTCTAATTAGAAGGGTATGTTACCTATATGGTATGGGAAAATGTTTACCAAAATAAACTCACCTTTAATTTGACATAACTGTTCTTGTACTAATTGTTGGCATGGCCTAAACCATGCAGGAACAATCTGAGTCAGTGGAAGATTAAACAACAACTTCTATAATGTACATAATTTAATAGACAGAAGATAATTGTAGAGACTCTCCATTTAATAATAGGATTTTACTACCTCAAATTACATACCAAGTGGCTGGTTACCTCTGTCATCAGTCAGGGGGGAAAAGGCCTCTAAAACTTTTGTTCAGAAGTTTTTGGATTACAAATGGCACCACGTATGTCCTAATATCTCAAAAGATGCCCTAACAGGCAAAAAAATGGCAGCATATGAATGAAGTCTGATACATTTCTTGAAAATGTCCTTATATTATCTTGGCAAAGTTTCTGAGAAAAATGAAGCATGGTCTGTACATGTTCACCAAACATAAATGTTTGGGCCTAGACTGTTGCTACTAGTCTACAACTACTGGTAGAGTCTCCCATGGCTAAAAGTTTTCAAAGAAGGGTTTGGTTTGGCATAATGGTTAAGGTGTTTACCTCACAGACTCAATTTAAAGAAAAATTGACTAGGCTTAAAATAGCCTGCAAGGGCAGCTAGCCTAGTACTTGCCTATTAACTTATGAAAAGGATTTTGATACTATATACTGTGCAATAACATTCAAACTATGAATGTAGCACCCTTAAGAGTGACAGAGGTATTATTATTTACCTATTTGCTAATAGTGTGAATAGTCTTATCCAAATAACCCTTCTCAGCAAAGGCTTTACAAGAAAGATTAGATCTGTAGTACATAAAACCAATGTATACAAAAGACCGTATTACATTTTGTAACACAAAAGGACAAAACCAGGAATGCATGTTGCTTGACAATAACCTGTTGCACTCAAGCATAGCATATGACAGGATTTATCTGTAGAAGCAAGCATAAGCACATCTAGTTTTGTTTGAAGGATCTATAATGGAAGGTAAATTGAACTATAATTTGAGAACTGTACAAATATGGGAAAGCAGATGCTCCAGAGAAGAGGCAAACCTCCAGTTGCTGTAGAAAGTTTATGGAAACAGTATGGAAAGGGACACCTGGGAAGAGAAGGAACAGCACAAAAACTAGGAGGCTCAGCAGGCCCAATGGTATGAACAAAAACAAGGAAGCAGCTCATGAAGAGAGGTTTGCAAAAGAGGACCAGGTATAGTAAGTGGAATGCAGTGATTTCAGTAGCCAATTGAGCTAGTTTTATATAGGGTGACAAAATATTCCTGACAAGGTTAGACTAGTTAAAGTAGTGAATTATATTCAGAAGGACAATAATTTATGAAGATTTATTACAAAATACAGAAAAGATAAGCATGGCATATTCAGTCTGAAGACTGGATACTCATTTGAAAATGCATAGCCATGCTATAAAATAATAACCAGCTAAGATGAATAGGTTTCTTACTGAAACTTAAGTAAAAAGTATGCTTCTCAGAACAGCCACATATTACCAATTCAAAAACGTATCGTCAGGAGCCTAATTAACCTTAACATATTTTGGTTACAAATAACTGTTTTTAACACTGCTTCCTCTGTGACACTGCTGGTAGTAATATCATTCTCCCAAGATAACCCAGTTTTAAACTATACAGTATTAGTGGCAGCAAAGTGTTGGAGAACTTTCCATAGAAGGCAGCTATGCAATAAGCAAACCAATTAAACAAGGTCAGTTTTAGTAGCTGGCAAATATTTGCATTTCATAAAAGAAAACGAGCTGCTATGGCTGCCTTGTGTGTGTGTATATCAGACAAGCCCTAGGTTTTGGTGGGAGGATGGCATAATGGTTAAGGTGTTTGCCTTACAAACAGAAGGTGCAGGGTTTGATTCTCACATGGGGTAAGTGGCTAGGCTTAAAATGGCCTGCAAAGGCAGTTAGCCTAGTACCAGCCTATGAACCTATGAATCTGTCTGTGTGTGTCTGTGTTTGGTCTTGTGCAGACAGTAACTTGAGTTGCCTGTGTACATCACAGTATTCTCCATCTGGGATTCACAAACATAAATATGGTCTACAATGCATATAGCTGGAACATGAAATACAACACAGAGCACAGTGCTAGTCAATTCACAAAATCCAATGCATTGTGGCCACTCTCTCTCTCTCTCTCTCTATATATATATATATATACATATATACATAGCCACAGAGTATGTGTCTTAGGACAGGTATAGAATACCCATGTAGTTGAAGCTGACAAGCATCAGCATGATTCACAAAACACAGAAACACTGACAAGGGTAGCTGCCTGAGGCAGCTCACAACTCCAACAGAAGTATGGATGAACCACAAGACAACCAAAAACAAAGAACTGCACCAATTTGTGGAGCTTATGTGTAGCTCAGCACAAACTAGCTGAGCTACAACATCAGCTGACCATGTGAAAAAACAATGTACAGGTGAAGGTTGCTACATGTACCAATCAACCACATCTATGGCCCACTACAGAGCCCAGTGTCACAAACATACTCTATACACCCCACCAGTGGAAAATTCAAAGGTGCCACCAATCAGGTCTCATACAGCTCAAGGCCTTTTCATAATACAAAGCAGCAGAGTTCCACATTCATGAACAATGACATTTATTGGACAGCGCAGTTGTGCAGCAGCAGCATTGCTGCCTCAGAGCAAGAGGTTCTCAGGTTCAATTCTTGGTTGGAGTGCCTTCTGAGCGAAGTCTGCATGTCCTCCCTGCGTTCGTGTACGTTTCCTCCGGGTGTTCCGGTTTCCTCCCATGTTGTAAAGACATGCGTGTGCGTTTCTCCCTGGGCCACCGCTGGAAATTGGCTTTGTTCCAAGTTGGACTTTCCCAGTAAACAAATATTAAATAAATAAATAGATAAAATTTATGAATCACCCCTAACTACACATGCAGAGTAAGCTGTTCCTTGGAGGAAAGGAATGTCATGGTGACATACATCACTACAGTAACAATACATCATACATCTATACATCAGAGAAACACTTACTTAGCAAGTTTATCACTATTTTGCAAACAATGGCAACATGAGCAAGTCAGTCTAGAGCAAAGTGGTTTAGGATTACCTCATTTAAAGGGATACTTCAAAGCTACACAGTTAAGACTCAAAGACAAGTCAAGCAGGTTACAAATCAAAGTGGAAAGGATGATGATGATGATGATGACATGGGGGTTGAGGAATAAGGAGAGAGACAGATTTCAGATGTAGATCCTTAAGAACAACAACCATAAAAGAGCACAGTTTTGTAAGTAAACAACATAACAGCAGATGTTTTAAAAGATCACTGTTGCTGTAACCTGAGCTATTTGGGTCCTACCCCTTATTGCTAGACAGCTTACAAAGTTTAAGGGCACCTTCCATGTGCTCTACCTGTCAGAAGCTCAAGATAAGCTCTACATAAAGATAAAGCGAAAATATCCTCAGAGTATTTTCTTTGTCTAGGAAAGGAGGCAAGAGACAAAAAGAGCAGAGCTTTGAAACAAACCCAACAGTAACTACATATGTACAAAATGCTAATTACATCTACACCCTGGCAACACAAAAGGTGAAAAATAAACTAAGGGGGCTGGAGGGAGATGCGGCTACTATAACAATGATTTATAAGAACATCTGCTGTTAAGGTAAATTTACTTCCACAGCTGTACTATGTTCAACAGATAAATTACCATTGCAGAAGCCCATGTTGTTTACGCAAATTACCACAGCATAAAAACTAAGAAGAGAGGTAAGTCCAATCCAATGAGTAAAAGACACGAACTCTTTATTAGATAAAAAGTTAAAGCGCTTTTCGTCTACTAAAATCAGTAGACTTCTTCTAAAGTTTAAGACGTTAGATTTTTTAACATTATTGTAACTTGAAGAGAGTTTAAGAATTAAAGTAACCATTGGGGTTGACACTATGCTAAAAGAATGTTATAAACATTCCAGTAAAACAACATTTATTTGAATAAGGGTTCGTGGTTCAAACTATATTGTTTGTGCGCCTACTTGTGCATTTACTTGTATTTTTAGGGTATGTCTTTAAGAGTAGATTGTTAGTAATGGAATTTTATTACTGTCAGCTGATGCTTTTTAAATGGTGTTATTTAAGATGGCAGTTCAGTTTTAACTTTTGTAGTTCTGAAGAAGTCTACTGATTTTAGTAGACGAAAAGCGCTTTAACTTTTTATCTAATAAAGAGTTTGTGTCTTTTACTCATTGGATTGGACTTACTTGGTGACTTGTAAAAAGTCGACTTGGTGTTTGCTACAGTTTTCGTATCTGGTGCGCTTACTTGTATTTTCTAAGTTATTTGTGGCTTTTGTGTGGAAGTTGTATGGTGTCAGGTGCACCGGAACGAGAGGGTAGTTTTTCACCAGAATCTACACCTGCAATCCTTAGGGGCTGTGATAGTGCTGCGGCGGCAGCACCAGCTACGATAAGCAATGCTATTGGACATGACACTCTTTTTGATTCGTTAATTTTACGTATGGATTCCCTTTGTGCAAGACTAGACAGAATTGATTCACAGCAGCAAGAAATGAAGAACTTGTTTGCTGTGATACACGAACCCTTAGTTACGCCAGGAGCGGTGAAACCTGTGACTGTTACTGAAGTAATATCGGGGAAAACAACTGAGTCTAATGTTGTGGATGCACCGCTTGGTTTGAATACCGGCACCAACCATGTTTTACCATCGGAAAACAGAGTTAATCCAGGGGTAAGGACTAACCCCGTTGTAGGGAACACTACTGAAAGCATTTTACCTCGCTCGAGTGATGTTTCTACGCCATTACTAACTGATAGATCCAACAATGGATTAGTGTGTGATCAAACTAATGGTACAGCGAACTTGAATGTGAATGGGTTACCTGGTATTAACCGTTGGCTAGCAGAAAGTTTTTCTTTTTCCCGGCAGATGAACAATTCGAACAGCGAAGAGGCTAACAACTCAGCCAATAACTTTGATGTAAACACACAACCTGAAATTGTGTTGAAACTTCAAAAGTTTGATAAATTATTAGTAAAAATGAAAAAGTTACAATTAGAAATCAATTACTTTAACGAATGTTTGGCTTGTAATGTGATACCTAAGGGGTTGACACACCACCAATTCCCCACTGGTTTGGTGATTAACTCCGATTTTCACAATGAACTATTACAACTGTTTGAGCGAAATGGTGTGGATTTATTGAGACTTATGGTCAAGCACTACACTATTTGGTTAAACGATTTGAGTAATGAACATTTTGCTCGACTCATCTATCAAATTAAACATTGAATTTGATAGGTATAAATTTGAGTACGAACGATGTTTCAATAGTGTAAATCAGTATTTGGGGAAATTAAGGTTGAATAAAATTAAAAAACTTGAAAGGGACTGTACTGCCTATGAAAATGGGACTGCATACCCATTACCACCCATGTCACAAGCATGGCAACACCCCTTTTCAAACAACGTTGATCAAGCAAGGGAATTACAAAGGGACAACACTCCAGCTAATAACTTTAGACCAAATGTAAGGTTTCAAAACTCTCCTGGACCTTTTAACCCCGACCCCACTACTAGTAGTGGACCTGCTGTGAGAAGAAGTGAACGTTTGCAGAACCGGAATAAAAACAATGTCAAATGGCCAACACTCACAGCCTTACCAGTATAACCAGGTTTTTCACGAGGGACTTCAACAGGGGGCTATACCCAAGCAAAAGAACAAGGTTTATTACAACAAAATGAGAGGTCCAAAAACAAGGTGAACTGTGAAGTGTTACCACCTGACTTTTTCATGACTGAGTTTTTACCTAATGTTTCTAAAGTACTGACTAACACTTCGTTGACTTTGGGAGGACATCCACCCTTGATTAGAGAGTTGGGTGTTGAACAACAGGACAGTGTTGAATTTGTTGAATCAGAGGTTTGTGTTGTAACTGGAGTGATAGACCATGAGGCTAGTGGTCAGGATCTTTTTGGTGTAAATACTGATGTTTTGTTGGCTCATGATAACCCTGTACCAGTAGTAGTTGACCCATGTGTTATTGATGAACACAATGTAGGGTTATTTAAACCTAATATTAGAGTGAATAACACTGGTGATTTCAAAACCTACAATTTTTCATCAGTGACTCTCCCTGACGAACTGGTTGAACTACTGGCTAAGGGTTACACATATGTCCCTAAAAACAATATGGATTTGGTTAACACAACCTTAGATATTAAACTTTTCACACGGAAACTGAACTTTAATTTAATGATGGGAGGATATGAAGTGAACGGTTCTAAACCCGACCCTTTTTGGGTTTCTAGTACATTTAATCCCCCACTGCACCCACTAATTCAACTGTTCGAGACAATGTGTGAGTTAGATTTGAGACACAATGTAAAACACTTCATTAATTCTGAAGTTAAGAATAAGGAGTGTGATTTGATAGAATTTGTCCGTCTTCACAATTTACGTGTTTGTAAACCAGACAAAGGGGGAGGGGCTGTAATATCTGACCAGGAGGACTATTTCAATAGGATGACTGACTTGGTTAATAATGCAGCTTACCAGCTTAGTTCTAGATCAGAGACAAATAGGGCATACTCTATTATTAAGAGTAGTATTGAGGACATGTTTATTGAAGGTAGATTACATGAGGAACAATATCACTATATGCTAATTTCATACCCAAGATATCCTAGGTTATTTGGTATACCTAAAATCCACAAGGATATTATTCATCCGCCTATGCATCCCTTAGTGGACAGCCGAGGATCTCCCACTTATACCTGTGCGAAGGTTGTTGATTCTATTCTTAAAAAATACCTTGTGGATGAAGAACACATTTGCAAAGACTCTTGGTCTTTTTTAGCCAAAATTAACACCCTAGACTTTGACCCTAACTGTAATTTTTTAACAGTTGACGTCAAGGATCTGTATACTTGTATCCCTCACACGATAGCCACAGAATGGGTAGCGGCTATGCTTAAAATGAAAAATGCCTCTTCTATGGAAACCTCATTAGTGATTGAACTTCTTGAAATAATTTTATACAACAACTATTTCACTTTAGGGGATAATTTCTACCTGCAAAAGGTTGGGGTAGCAATGGGCTCCCCGTGTGGAGCCAGTATAGCTAACATAGTGATGGCATTTTAGGAAAGGGAACATGTATTTAACAACTATGCCTTGAAGGAGAAAATTCGATTTTATACCAGATACCTGGATGACATTTTTATAATACTTGAAGGGGATGAAGCACTTGGTCAAAGCATTATTGAAGGGTTTAATTCCTCTACTACATTTTTAGAATTTACCTCGACTTTTAGTACCAGTGCCATTGCTTATTTAGACATATGGTTAGAGAAGAAAATTGAAATTAAAGCATTTGTTTCTACCATCCATAGAAAAACTACATGCTCTAATTCCCTCTTACACTTCACAAGTTGTCACCCGAACTTTCAAAAGAAATCAGTTGTTAAAGGGCAACTTGTGAGAGCAGCCCGAATTGTTAGTCTCGACGCTGACTTTAAAGATGAATGTGAACACTTGAAATCTATGTTCACACTGAGGGAGTACCCTCTTTCCCTTGTGGAAACACTAATAGGAGAAGTTACTCTTAAAAGGCACACAGGAGTATTTAAACCTATACTCAGTACATCTTTTGTAACACCATTGATTGGAGAACAACTAAATGTGAGTGTTTCATCAAATGTACCTAATAATTTTTTACCTGACACTACAAGAGTTATTAAAGAGAACTATCCTAGACTTATTTTAACCTTCAATATTGATAGTCACGTTATAATTGATATTATTAGAAAGAACTGGGACATTTTTAAAACTAATTCACCATTGTATAACAAATTGGGATCTAGGCCTGAAATTACATTCAGGAGAGGAAGAAATTTGAAAAACCTACTAGAAAAACCAGCACCCCGGTTTGTTAAAACCCCAGGTACCTTTAAATGTTAGAATTGTAATAGGTGTAGTAGTATTTTTGAGACCAACAAATTTACTATTACTGGAAGAACATACAACTTGAAACATAGAACAAACTGCAATTCCCGTATGGTGGTCTATTTATCTATCTGCCAACAATGTCCAGGGTTCTACGTAGGTAAGACCAAACGTAGACTGCAGGACAGAATATATGAACATCTATACGCTATAAAGAAAGGCAAGTTAGAGAATGCATTAGCTAAACACATTTCTTTATGTAAGGGCCATTCCTTTAAGTTCATAATAATTGACCAAATTATTGATAACCATCAAGGTGCCCCCCTCCATTTGTTACTTGAAGAGAAAGAATTGATGTGGCAGATAAAATTGAACTCATATGCATTTCCAGGTCTTAATGACCTGTGTTCAATTAGTTGTTTACTAAAGTTGAAAAGTTTAAGACGTTAGATTTTTTAACATTATTGTAACTTGAAGAGAGTTTAAGAATTAAAGTAACCATTGGGGTTGACACTATGCTAAAAGAATGTTATAAACATTCCAGTAAAACAACATTTATTTGAATAAGGGTTTGTGGTTCAAACTATATTGTTTGTGCGCCTACTTGTGCATTTACTTGTAGTTTTAGGGTATGTCTTTAAGAGTAGATTGTTAGTAATGGAATTGTATTACTGTCAGCTGATGCTTTTTAAATGGTGTTATTTAAGATGGCAGTTCAGTTTTTACTTTTGTAGTTCTGAAGAAGTCTACTGATTTTAGTAGACGAAAAGCGCTTTAACTTTTTATCTAATAAAGAGTTTGTGTCTTTTACTCATTGGATTGGACTTACTTAGTGACTTGTAAAAAGTCGACTTGGTGTTTGCTACAGTTTTCGTATCTGGTGCGCTTACTTGTATTTTCTAAGTTATTTGTGGCTTTTGTAAGAAGAGAGGTGGCAAACAAATTATGACTTCATGTGCAGTCTGGCCAGAGGAAGCATGAGAATCTTTGATGCCATGTCTCTCAAAATCTTGACAAATTCCATTGCAGATACCAAGCTCTAGTTGGACATAATCAAGAAATGCTAAAACATCTCTACTTTGCCTAGAGGAAAAAAGGTTCTTCCCAACTCAGAATCTAACAGACATCACAGGAATACAATTTTGTAAGAAAGAATGGGAGAGCATTTCTGATTTTGAACAGCTGCTACAGGCTCCTGGCAGCTAGAAAATGAGCCTACAAAAATATGACAATCATCTTAATATGGAAAGATGTGAATGCCTAGAAGTCTGCAATAAGCAGTGACTGGAGCTAAGACACTTTGTGAATACCCTCTTTCTGGCATATATTAAGAAATGTCTGAAATGTTTGCTAACGGAAATGTGATAACAGGCATCAAATAAATCTAGCTTTACCATGAAATCTAGAGGGGAAAGCAGATATAAAAGGGATTGAAGGGTTAACATTTTGAACTTCGGAATCTTGGGGTAAAAAATTTTAGAAAGGAATGCTCTAGCACTAGTCTCCAGCATCCTTCCTGCATTCGTACAAGAAAGAAAATCCTTGAATAAAAGCCTTTGCCTATCAGACGGGGGGACTGCTGCTATTACTCCCTGAGAAAGCATCTGTTACAGAATGGGAAGAAACAAGAAGACTTGGTTCACAGGGTAAGGAGGAATCCTCTGGAACAGTGGAGGGGATTATCACTGCCAAGTGTACCCTGCTAAATAAAGTATAGTTAGAATAAAGTCAACGTAACATAACAGTAGATGTTCAAATGATCACTGCTGCATAAGCCTTAGCTATATGGGTTATATCCTGTATAGCATATAGCACCCTGCCAACTTCCAAAGCTTTAGGGCAACTTCCATACGCCCAAACCATTACTCAGTTTGAGCGGACTAAAATGCCAGGTTTGGATGCTAATCCCTTCAGACCTTTCAGGCTGTTCATGCCAACTGAGAGCAGAGGTTAATCCTTAGGACAATGTTAGGAAAATAAAAAAATACATATTCACAACCTGGCCAAAAAAAAAAAATACAGAATGGGGGGAGGGAGCAGCTACTGCAGCAGTGATCACTCAAACATGTACAGTCATGGTAAGTTTACTTACACAATTCTACTATGTTCTTCAAAATGATCACTGTTGCAGTAGCCTGGGTAGATTACTGTAGCTTAAAATAACTAGGAGGTGGAAAGGGAAGGGTCCTGGAGCCCCTGGAGAATGGTCCTAGCAAAGCCTATCCTAGACCTGGAGAAAGAAAAAGAAGTTATGTACTCACTATAACGTTCCATGTGAGTTGTTCATCTTCATTCTTACAGATGGGTTCAGAGCCAATCCTTGGCTCCAAGTCGGCGTACTACAAAGCTCGAGGTCTTCAGACAGCTCAAGGCCAAGTCCCTTTCTCATGATGCACCTTGAGTTACCTCAGACCTTGTTTGCTGTGTCTAATAATACCATGTACCATTCTATCACTCTTTAGGAGAAAACCCATAGAAAGACTGAGCAACCAGGATAAAACTAGTATCTCGGTCCACAAAATAAAACTTGGAGGGGGTAGGAGGGTGGGAAGTAAGAATGAAGGTGAGATGAACAACTCGCATGGAATGTTATGGAAAGTACTTCTTTATGTGAAGTTGCTCTATCTCACCTTTCATTCTTACAGATGAGTAGTGTCCCTAGCACCATCTTTCTCAGGTGGCTCACGGGAGTATGTTTTTCGGGATAGTAGAACCAAAGGAGGCCCTGTCCCTGGAGGCCTTGTCAATTTTGTAATGAGTGATAAAGGTATGAGGTCTTGACCAAGTGGCTGCTGCACAAATGTTGTCTATAGGAAGCCTAGAAGCAAAGGCAGAAGATGTGGACACTGCTCTGGTAGAATGAGCCTTAATTTGATGATGGAAGGGTAAGTTGGCAGCTGAATAAGTGCAGGTGATACAATCAGACAGCCATCTAGATAGTGTTGTTTTTGCCACTGGCATACCTTTCCTAGAATCTGAAAAGGAAACAAAAAGTTGTTCTGACTTTCTGAACTCCTTTGTTCTATCCAGGTAAAATCTAAGTTGTCTATGAACATCAAGTTTGCACAGCATGTACTCTAAGTTGCTGGTATGTTTGGGGAAGAACACTGGTAACTCTGTGATCTGGTTCAGGTTAGCTTCAGTACAAATTTTAGGTAAAAATTAAGGATTTGTTCGCAGGGGCACTCTATCAGCATGGAAAATCAAATAAGAAGGCTTTATGGACAAGGCTTGTAGCTCTGATACTCTACGGGCAGATGTAATGGCTACTAAAAAGATAGTTTTCCAAGACAAATATTTCAAATCACATGTTGAAGCAGGCTCAAAAGGTGGGAGGATAATGCAATAAAGCATGACATTTAGGTTCCATGCAGCATCAGGGGACTTCACAGGTGGTCTGAGATGGAAAGTCCCTTTGAGAAAGGCTTTAGATAGCTTGTGTGACATTATGTTCAATCCATCAAAGCCAAGGTGAAAATTAGAGATGGCCGCAAGCTGTACCCAAACTGTAGCTGCCGCAGCTCCTTTATTGAAAAACATAATAAAAAATTCTAAGATTGAGGAAATGGGGGCTTGATAGGGATCGATGCTATTTTGAGAAGCCCATATAGAAAATATTCTCCATTTGCTAAGGTACAATTTTCTAGTGGAGGACTTATGAGAAGATATCAAAATATGCTGGGTTTCGTTTGAGAGGTTATGGAACCTGGCTATGTTGGGAATTGGAGCAGCCAAGCTGTCAATTTCAAGGACTGAAGAGAAGGATGAAGAGAACCCGATGAACGCGTCAGAAGGACTAGAACTGGGTCCAGAATCCAAGGCTCTTCCAACAGATGAAGTTGAAGGAAGGGGAAACCAAATCTGACAGGGACAATGAGGGGCTATTAGAATGATGGTCCTTCCCAGGGCTTTTGCTTTCTGTAGTACTTTGGGTATCAAGGGAATTGGTGGGAATGCACAGAGGAGACCCAGAGGCCAATCGTGTATGAGTGCATCCCTTGGGGCTTCTCTCAGAGGGGGAATCAGGGCAAAGTAGCTTCTGCATTTTGTGTTTATGTGGGAGGCAAAAAGGTTGCAGCAAGGTTGGCCCCACCTGTGGAATATTCTCTCCACTATCTCTTTTTTGAGGGACCACTCGTGAGGCAACAAGATTGCCCTGCTCAGTTTGTCTTCAAACTGGATTTCCCTGGGATGTGCATTGCTATCAGAAAACGCTGGGTGGATGTAGCCCACTGCCATATTCTTAGAGCCTCGTGACAAAGGGGGTAACACCTGGTTCCTCCTTGTTTGTTCAAGTACCAGACCACTGACGTGTTTTCTGTCTGAATCGCAATTATCCCCAGAGGGAAAGAGTCCTGAAAGTACTGCAACGCCAGAAGTACCGCTCTCATCTCTAGGACACTGATATGCAGATGTGTCTCCTGCTTGATCTATGTGCCTTGGGCTGTTCTTCCCTGAAAATGCCCCCCCCCAATCAGGGAAGCATCCATGGTCAATGTGGCTACTGGTGAGGGTAGGATAAAAGGACGACCTATCGTTACATGAAGAGAGGTCAACCACCACAGAAGATCCATTTTGCAAGTGTTTGTGATAATTATAAGATGAGACATTGGGAGCTGTTGGTAAGACCATTGAGTGAATAGCAGCCATTGTAGAATCCACATGTGCATGCGACCCAACGGTATTGCCAATATTGCAGCTGCCATCATGCCTAACAACTTTAGCACTTCTGATGCTGGAGCCTTGTCTCTGGATATGATGTTATGGACCTGCTGACAAAGTAGTAGAACTCTTTCTGCTGGAAGTTTTAAAGTGGTGGTGGTGGTGTCCAATTCTGCTCTGATAAAAACAATATGTTGCGATGGCGACAAGGCAGATTTTTCCTGAATTTGTGGTAATGCCCAGATGACTGCAGAGAGTAAGTGTGGTGTCCCTGGCTTGTATTAGCTGATGCCTGGTGGTGGCAGTGAGAAGCCAATAGTATAAGTACGGAAACACCTGGAATCCTAAATGACTCAAGTGAGCCATGACCACTGCCATACATTTGGTGAACACTCTGGGGGCTGTAGTGAGACCAAAGGGAAGGGCTCGGAACTGGTTTTGACTGGCTCTCAGCCGGAAGCACAGATGATCCCTGGATGGTCTGACCATTTTTATATGGTAGTACGCATCCTGTAGATCTATCGGGCACACCAATTGTCTCTCCCTAAAAAGGGAGTATCGGCTGAAACGTGACCATCCGGAAAGTACAGTTGTGTACACATACCATAAATGTAGATGTTCGAGTGTATTCACTGTTGCAGTCGTTACATTTGGGTAATCTGCTGGCAGGTTGCCCTCAGTCGGCCTGAATTACAAAGTCTTGGGCCCTGCGTCGGTTGCTGTCTTCTCTTCCATGATGTCAGGTCGTCAGGGGTATAAAACATACAGCCGACACCATTTTCTTTAGTTTTTCTTGCCCCCGATGTCAGGTGCCCTCAAAAAGGTAGCAATATAATATATATATATATATATATATATATATATATATATATATATATATATATATATATATACATACACATACATACATGCATCAATATAAACTTTACCTTCATCTACAAGCAAATACACTACATAGGTTGTAGAAGATAGAGAAGGAAAGATAACTTTAGAATGACAGGGGGATGGTGGGAGGGTAACCTGGACTGCAACAGTGAATACACTCGAACATTTACATTTATGGTAAGTGTACACAACTGTACTATGTTCTTCATGTTTCACTGTTGCAGGCATTACATTTAGGTAGAATCCCAAAGCTATGGTTGGGAGGGTGGAGCTAAACAGCATTAAGTGCGGCTATAAGGCCCTGCAGCACTGCAGTGGCAAAGCCTACCCTGGACTTAGAGTAGACAGGCAAATGGTAATGCTTTGTAAAGGTGTGAACAGAACTCCAAGTAGCAGCCTCTAGAATGTCTTTGGTTGGTACTCCTCTGAGAAAGGCTGCTGAAGTAGCTGCAGCTGTGGTGGAATGAGACCTAATGCCCTTGGGCACAGGTTTACCATGGTGTAAGTAGCAGAAACGGATGCAGTGGCTTATCCACTTTGAAATTGTCTGCTTTGAAATAGCCTTTCCTTCTGATCCTGCAGCATATGACACTAGTAATTGCTCAGTTTTTCTTAGAGCTTTAGTCCTGCTCAAGTAGAATCTTAGCTGTCTGTGTACGCCCAAGGAATGCAGAATTCTCTCCTTTTGTTCTGCGGATTTGGATAAAAAGTTGGCAGATTAATTGTTTGGTTAAGAGCCACACTGGAAACCACCTTAGGCATAAAAGTAGGATTTGTCCTCAGAGACACCCTGTCTGGGTAAAATATGAAACTCTCCTTGCTGAAGTAATTGCTAGTAGCAGAGCTGCCTTCCATGATAAGAACTTTATATCAGCGGTAGCAGCTGGCTCAAATGGAGGCAGGGTGAGCTTTTCCAACACATACTTGAAGTCCCATACAGGTAATGGTGATCTTCTAGGAGGCCTTACATTTTTGGCTCCTTTAAGATACTGCTTTAGCAAAGGATGAGAAGAGATTGGTGGCTCTGTATTGTAATGAGCCGAAATGGCAGAGGCATGGATTTTGATTGAAGAGAAAGATAGGCCTTTGTCAAGCATCTCAGTTAAGTATTGTAATATCTGAGGAATATGTGGTTTTGCTGTATCAGTTCCTTGTGCTTGATTCCAAGCACAGAATCTCTTCCATTTGTCAGCATAAGATTTTCTAGTACTAGGCCTTCTGGCTTCCAAAATGACATCCATCACAGCTTTACTGAGAGGTGTCATTTGTATGATTACATTATTATCCATGCTGCCAGGTTCAGAGTCTGTAGCTGATTGTGCAGGATCCAATTGTTTTGCTGGGACAGTAGTTGTAATCTTTGAGGCAAGGTTCAAGCTGGATATTGAGACAAGTTCCTTAGGATTGGGTACCAGTATTGGCGAGGCCAGTCCGGGGCAATTAATATCATCTTTGGCTTCTCTTGTCTGACTTTTAGGAGGACCTTGGGGAGAAGAGGCAGAGGAGGAAAGGCGTAAACTGATAGGTTTTTCTAACTGAAGGATAGGGCGACCACTTTCCATGCTTGTCTGTGATAAGTCCTTGTGCAGAATCTTTTCAATTGATAATTTTGAGGAGAGGCAAATAGATCTATGTCTGGGCTTCCCCATTTCTCTGTTAATATGCTGAAGACTTGTGGATTTAGTTTCCACTCGTGAGGATCAATAAGGTTTCTGCTTAAATTGTCTGCCAGAGTGTTTTGTTTTCCTGGCAGGAATTGAGCTTGAAGATGTATTTGGTAGGTCAAAGCTGTGTCCCACAGTGCCATGGCTAATCTGCAAAGGAGGTATGAGTGTGTGCCCCCTTGCTTGTTTATATACCACATGACTGAAGTGTTATCCATCTTTATCAGTAGTTGTCCTGGATGAAGTAAGTCCTTGAAGGCTGTTAGGGCATTTTGAACAGCTAGCATCTCTTTCTGGTTGATATATAGATGCATTTGTTTTGGTGCCCATATGTCCTGAATGCATCTTCCTGCCATGTGGGCCCCCCTGGCATAATCTGATGCGTCTGTTGTTAAAGTTTGGCTGGCAGGGGGTAGAGTGAAGGGCCGTCCCATGTTTTGGTGACAGGCCTTTGCCCACCATAGAAACTCCTGTTACAGGTAGGGAATGACAGGAATCATTGTTTCCAGACTGTGTGAAAGTTGACTCCATAAGCTTTTTAGGTACCATTGAAGTTACCTCATATGCAGTCTTGCATATAGAATTAATGGAATGCAGGATGCCATGAAGCCCAGGGCCTGCAGAATTTGTCTTGCAGAAGACTGAGTTTTTGTTGCCATCGGTTTGAAGTAAATAGTTAGTTGCCTTTGTCTGGTGTGAGGTAAGCCATCTGGGCAGTTGTATTCAAGCTTGCACCCAGGAATGTTATCTTTTGAGAGGGTACCAGTTGTGATTTCTTTTCATTTATTGTGTACCCTAGGCATGTTAGAAGCCTTTTCACAAATGCCAGGTGTCGAAGAAGAGTGTCCTTGTTCTCTGCTTGAATGAGACAGTCGTCCACGTAAGGATATATTTGTATACTTCGTCTGCAAAATGCAATTACTGGTGCCAGGCACTTTGTAAAGACCCTGGGCGCAGTAGATAAGCCAAAAGGCAGTGCAGAGAATTGGTAATGTATTAAGCCAGCCTTGAATCTGAGGTATCTTCTGCACGACTGTCTTATTGGGACATGCAGGTATGCCTCTTTTAGGTCTAAAGTCACCAGCCAAGCATTCTTGCCCAGCATGGGCAGAAGCTGCTGCAAAGTCAGCATTTTGAATTTTGGAATGTCCAGGAATGTGTTCAAAATCGATAAATCCAGTATTGGCCGCCAGGCCTTGTCCTTTCTGGGTACCAAGAACAGTCTTGAGTAAAAACCTTGTCCTTTTTCCCATTCTGGTACTGTCTGAATGGCCCCATATCCATGAGGGACGTAACCTGTTTCTGTGCCTCTGACCACTGATTTTTTGGCAGATCTGACTAACCATTTGCCATTGGCAGAGTGTGGAAATGGAATCTGTATCCCTGTGATACGATGTTTAGTATCCACTTGTCCTGGGTTATTAACTCTCAATTTTGAACAATATGTGCTAATTGTCCTCCTATGGGTGCTGCCAAAAGATAAGTGCTTGGTGTAGGCAGAGGGAAGTAATTGGGATTGCTTTCTGTAGGTTTGCGCTTTATCTCCTCCAGATTTGGAGGTGAATGCTCCCCACTGCTTTTACCTGTATGAGTCTTGCGCCTGGTATCTGGAACCCTTAGGGCGTCTGGATTTGCCCCTTTGAGCTCTGTCTGACACAGGAAAGGACAAATTTTTTGTAGGCCAGTGTCTACTGAATCTTGGTGGCTGCACTTGTAAGAAGTCTTAACAGTTTGCATAGACTTAGCTTTGTCTTCCATTTTCTTTAAAACCTCTTCTGCCTTAATACCAAACAGAATCATGCTGTAAAGGTGCATCTAGCAATTTAGCTTTAACATGATCAGGCAAATTGTGTTCCTTTAACCAGGCATGCCTTCTAATCACAGATCCAGTAACTGCGGCCCTGCAGGAGGCCTCTAAAGAATCAAAACCACACTGCAAAGTATGCTTTCCAACTTGTTCAGCTGCATGCAATAATTCCTGCAATTTTTTATTTTCTGCACATTCTGAAATCAACATCATTTTCTGTTTCAGCAATCCCATAACATGTTGTTGGTACTAAAGCATATGAAATTGACAGTTTAAGGCCCTGATTGCCAAGGTCGCAGATGTGTAAACTTGTTTTCCCCATCTGTTCAGTGCCCTTGAATCTCTGTCAGAGGGGGTAAGATTTTTTGCTGTTGAGGCCTTAACTCCCCCTTTGGACCCTGTGAAATAGTTTCAGGATCAGCAACAGGGTTTCTAAATAAAAATGTATGTGAGTCAGGGACCCTGTAATATCTGTCAGGCTTATTGGGAGCCAGAGGTAAGGAGTCAGGGGTCAAGCTTGACTCCGAAAACACATCATCCACAATGTCTAAAACGGGGAATGGCTAAAGGCTTGCGCTGAGGGAGAATAAGGAAATCCCTAAGCCTCTCTTTTGATTCTGAGAAGTCTTGACTCTCTCAGTGAAAATGCTCCCTCAAAGTATGCAAGATTTCTCCAAATGAATAATCCTCAAAAGGAAATGCAGATGGAATAGACTCCTCAGCATCAGAATACTCATAGGCAGGTATAGATAATTCCTGATCAGAAGAAATAGAAACCTGATCTGAAGATTCATAATCAGTGTCTTGCCTAGGCCTCTTATCTGGAGGAGGATGGGTACCCCTGATCAAGGTAATAAGATCTTCAGCCATTTTGATAATCTGTTTTTTAGGCATAGAGGCCTGTGCACGTGGCTCATGCGTCAGTGTTTTTAGTTTTAGAAGTTGCTTTTGTCTTTGATTTTGCAGCTGTCATCGGTTTGATGTACAAATGTTGAGGTGTGAATACACCCTCAGAAGCCAGTGCCTGCTCAGCGGCTCCGGACCCATCCGAGGGAGATACATCCGTCAGTCCAATACCTTGAGTATCTTGTGGCATGCCGGACTCCACATGGGTGTCGGTAGAGGCCTGCGACTCGAAGGTAGTGGGTATCAGGGGCTGCGAAGGCGCCTCACTGAGTACCGGCGAACCGGCGACTGGCTTAGGAGAAGCTTCGTCGTCACTTTTGGATCTCGACTGCCTTTCTCTGTCCTTTTCTTTGCGTTTTTTATGTACTCCAGTAGTCGGATTGCTATCCGATGACAAGTCTGGGTAGTTAAATCTGTTTCCAAAATACTTTGATGCAAAAATATACTGACGCTTAATAGTGCGTTCATTAAATCTAGCACAAAACCGACAGCCAGGCATGTTGTGATCAGGGCCTAGGCAAGGAATACAGTATAAATGGAAATCCTTATGAGGTATTTGCTTCCCACAAGTAACACAATTATTAACTTTTTCTGACATTGGTAAAAAGCAAGAAAAAAGTTTCCCCAACGGGGTACTTAGCTTTAGTGAAGACTTCGGTTCTGAAACTCAAACTTGAATATTTCAGTAGTCGGCCGACCGGCACTTGCAAAATGCTTCTGCTTCAGGCACCGCGCGGCAAGAAAGACGGAAGAAAATGGCATCGGCTGCATGTTTTATACCCCTGACGACCTGAAGTCATGGAAGAGAAGACAGCAACCGACACAGGACCCAAGAGTTTGGAATTCAGGCCGACTGAGGGCAACCTGCCAGCAGATTATCCAAATATAATGACTGGAACAGTGAAACATGAAGAATATCTTCTCTTTCTTGACAGATCTGTTTAGTCTACTGAGGTCCAAAATAGGTCTCCAGTCCCCTGTCTTTTTTGGAACTAAAAAGAATCGTGAGTAAGTTCCGGATTCTGTCTGGTCTGCTGGGACTGGTTGGATGATTCTTTAGCAACATTTGGACCTCTACTGCTGCTTGTTCCCTGTAACTGGGTGGAACGTCCGGGATTTGGGTTGTCAATGGAGGGGGAGTGGCGAAAGGAATGAAATATCCTCTGGAAACTATACTTTGTACCAAGTTGTCGTTTGTTAGTTTGAGCCAGGCATCTAAATACAAAGATAAGTGACCCCCAACTGCCTCCAGAGTAGGACAGTCGGGCCTTCTTTCAGGAGCACTGGTAGGTCTTCCCAAAAACTGATCTCTGTCGCACTAGCTTTGCATAGCCCCTCTGCTGTGAGGGTGGCTTCTTCCATTATTGCCTCCTCCTCTGTCCCTGGAGGGGGGTTCACCACCTGTGTCCAGAAAGGCTCCTTGGGCTTTTCAGAACCATATCTTTCCTCCCTTTTGACCCTTGGGGTAGGGTCTGGTAGGGGTGGAAAAACAGACTCCGACGGCAGACAGAGTCTTTCCTTCCTGCTTACACCTGGTCAAAGTTTCCTTAACTTTGGGCCCAAACAGGGACGAGACATCAAAAGGGGTGTTGACAAAGGATGAATTAAAAGGCTCTGCGAAGGAACACAAGTGCATCCAGGAATGTCTTCTGAGAGCAATTCCTGTACCCGCTGCCATACTCATTCCATCAGCTGCATATGAAATGAGGTGCATGGATGAGTTCACTATGGAATTGAGGGTGGCAAGCTGGGATGCGACTTTGTCTGAAGCTCCTGCAGCCACTGTACCCTGAAGAGTATCTCCAAGCTCTTTAAAGAGGTCTCTCTGTAGTCTCGTAAAATGTGTGAGATAGTTCAGTGAACACATGGCAAAAGTCATTGAACTGTATGTGCACCTCCCGTATCTATCCATGATCCTAGAGTGTCTGTTAGGAGAATGTATAGATGAAGAAGTTTCTGACATCTCCTTTTTGATGGTTGCTGCCACCACCATGGCATCAACTGGCACTCCCTTGGTGAAAAAAGACTTTTCCTGAGGGGCAGAAATACCTTTATTTGGCCTCCTAGGGATAGGCTCCATGGTGTCCAGAGACTCCCATGCCCTTCGTGAGACCAGCTCCATGAGCTCATTGAAGGGCGGAGACACCCAAGAGGTGGAGGGTTGAGACCTGAAAGCCTTCAGGAGAACCGACTCATCTTCAGTAGGGTTGGTGGGCTTCCAGCCACCCCTCTGCCTAAGGATTTCTAGTATCTCAGCAAATGAGATATCTTCAGAAGAGGACCGTGGGTACTCTTCTGATTCATCTAAGTCAGACATGAGAGACTCCTGTGGGGAGTCTAGGTGCTTCCTCTTGCAAATTCTCTTCCTGGAAACCTCATCAGTGGGAACTTCTGGTGACGTCTCGGAAGAGCAGGGGCCACCCAGTGGGGCTTCCTGAGGCTCAGGGTCTCTACGCTTCAACAGGTTCTGTGAGACAGAAGTGGACACAGGCGCTTTTGGTGAGGAGGTAGTTGGACCTGAAGTTGTAGATGTCTTGGGAGACATCACTCTTCTCATGGCCTCAAAGGCACCTCTGCTCCGATGAGATGGGACCGCTGGATCCAAAGAAACCATCGATCCCCTCGGCACCACGACAGTGGGCTCCGAACCAGAAGTAGGAGCCAAGCTCAGCTGAGCTGAGGCCCCGAGAGGCAAAGTCGGTACCGACAAGTCAGTCCAACTATCCTCCCCGGACCTGACTGGAGAGTGTCGGCTCCTAGACTCCTCAATAGGCGCTGAGTAAACAGAACCAATGGCACTGGAACAGGCATAGGCTCTGAATGTTCAACAATCATCAGGTCCAACTTGTCTGGCTCCAAAGGACTGGTATGGCTCGGAGGAGGAAAGAAAGTCAATGGCATTACAGCCTTCGGTTCAGAAACCACTTGGTTCGGAACCGAGAAAAATTTCGCAAACGCCAGTGCCTGTAGCAACTTCTGCACCACACAATCCACATCCAAATTGGATAGGCTGATCAAGGACCGAGATGAATGAATGGATGGAGGCATTGACTGAAAATTGGAGACTTTAATACTTCGGACACCAGTTCCAGGACTGGGGACCGGCTCAGAAAAGACAGGATGCTCGGCTCCGAGGGCTGTGGAGCCGACGTCAACACTTTCTTAGACTTTTTTACTTCCAAACAAGAAGAAGCCTTAGAAGACTTTGAAGACTTACTAGATTTATCCTGGTCACTCAAAGCTTCCTGAAAAGACGGTTTTAGAAGTCCTCTATCTATGATCTTTCTTTTTCTCTCCTAAAGAACTCTGGAGGAAAAAGAATGGCGAATGGAGCAGCTTTCCTGTAAGTGCAAGGCTCCAAGACAGTGCACACAATTAACGTGACTGTCACAGACATCTTCTGTCCACATTTTGGACACTTTTTAAACCCTGAATTGGGATGTTATCTTTGTTCTGGTCAGCCATAATGAAATATACAGTATCCAGAAAAAAAATTACTGTACTTTAAAAGAGACTAGACACACCCAAACAATTAGAACAGTTAAACTAGCATAGCTAAACTAGTAAAATAAGCCCTAAACAACAAATGGGCTGAATAACAATATACTGTGCTAAACTATCACTATTCAAAAACACATACACACACACTAACTACTTATTTAAATGACTCTGAATAAGTTATGTAGTACTGAAAAGGCACACCAAAGGGAAAGGGAATATTACAGGCCTAATAGAAAAAACGAAGGCCAAAAGGAGAAGAAATATAGCTACTAATAAGCTATAAAAGCTACAACTATTAAAGACTAACTATAAATATATAGAGAAATAACAATTTAGCAGGATAATATCAGAATAAAATTATACTGGCCTGAGCTGTGCAAGGAACCTCCGATCTATTGCAGCGGCAAGCTAGATCTGAGGTAACTCAAGGTGCATCGTGGGATAGGGACTTGGCCTCAAGCTGTCTGAAGACCACGAGCTTTGTAGTACGCCGACTCGGAGCTGAGGATTGGCTCCGAACCCATCTGCAAGAATGAACGCGAGATAGAACAACTTCACATACTAGCTTATAGTGTTTTTGTAAAAGTGTACTGAGAGAACCACGCTGCTGCTTCCAGAATACTTCTAGAGTCCAACTCTTTCCAAAAAAAAAAAAAAATATGAAGCCAATAAAGCCAAGTTGCTGGTAGAGTGAACCTTGACCCTGCCTGGAATACTTCAGTTGTGGTGGGAATAACAAAAGATAATAACATGAGGCAACCATTTGTAAAATAGCCTGCTTTCACACAGACTGTTCAGAAGTCATGAATTTTTTTTTTTCTATCAAGATGGTATCTATGTTGTCTGTGGACATCAAAGGTATGAAATATCTTTTCTCCCTCATTTCTGGGACATGGAAAGAAAAAGTACAGTTGTGTACACTTACCATAAATGTAGATGTTCCGAGTGTATTTACTGTTGCAGTCATTACATTTGTGTAATCTGCTGGCAGGTTGCCCTCAATCGGCCTGATTAACAATGTCTTGGGTCCTGCGTCGGTTGCTGTCCCTTCTTCCATGACATCAGGTCGTCAGGGATATAAAACATGCAGCCAACGCCATTACATCAGTTTTTCTTGCCCCAGATGTTAGGTGCCCCCCCAAATGGGGAGCAAAATATATATATGTATATGTATATAATTTAAACACAAAAAATATACCTCCAAACAAAAGCAAATACACCAAAAAGGCGTTTAAGCATAGTACAAGAAAGGAGAGGTATAGCAAGAGAAAAACGGGGGGCTGGAGGGTGGATAACCATGACTTCAACAGTGAATACACTCGAACATCTACATTTATAGTAAGTGTACACAACTGTACTATATTCTTCGTGTTTCACTGTTGCAGTCATTACATTTGGGTAGAATCCCAAAGCTATGGTTAGGAGGATGGCGTTATACAGCATTAGGAGCAGCTATAAGGCCCTGCAGGACAGCAGTGGCAAAGCCAGCTCTGGAATTGGAGAAGAGAGGTAAATGGTAATGTTTGGTGAATGTATGAACTGAGCTCCAGGTAGCAGCTTCTAGAATGTCTCTGGTAGGAACCCCTCTGAGAAAGGCTGCAGAAGTAGATGCAGCCCTGGTGGAATGAGATCTGATCCCTTTAGGTTTACCATGGTGCATACAGCAGAAACGAATACAATGGCTTATCCATTTGGAAATAGTCTGCTTTGAAATAGCCTTTCCCTCTGCCCCTGCAGCAAATGCCACCAATAGCTGTTCAGATTTTCTTAGAGATTTTGTCCTGTTTATGTAGAATCTAAGTTGTCTGTGTACATCCAATGAATGCAGAATCCGCTCACCCTTGTTCTGTGGATTGGGAAAGAAAGTTGGCAGATGAATGGTCTGATTAAGAGCCACACTGGATACCACCTTAGGCATGAAAGATGGATTGGTCCTGACAGCTACCCTGTCTGGGTGCAAAATAATGAAAGGCTCCCCTGCCATAAGAGCCTGTAATTCTGAAATCCTTCTAGCTGAAGTGACTGCTAAAAGGAAAGCTGTTTTCCAGGAGAGAAATTTTAGGTCTGCAGTAGCAGCTGGCTCAAAAGGAGGGAGAGTGAATTTTTCCAAAACAAAACTGAGGTCCCATGCAGGAGTTGGTGCTCTCCTGGGCGGTCTTACATTTTTGGCCCCTCTGAGATACTGCTTTAGCAGAGGATAAGGGAAGAGGGGAGGTTCTGTGTTGTAATGAGCTGCAATGGCTGAGTTATGGATTTTTATGGAAGAAAAGGATAGGCCCTTTTGAAGCATCTCAGTTAAGTATTGCAGAATCTGAGGAATATTGGGCATTGCTGTGCTTATTCCTTGTGATTGGTTCCAGGCACAGAATCTTTTCCATTTGTCAGCATGAGATTTTCTAGTACTAGGCCTTCTAGCCTCCAAAATGCCATCCATCACAGGTTTGCTGAGGGATGCCAAGGGTGAAATTAGTTGATTAGCCACGCTGCAAGATTCAAAGTTTGGAGCTGAGTGTGCAGAATTTGGTGGTTCTGCTGAGACAGTAGGTAAGGTGTCTGAGGCAGGTGCCACGGAGGAAGGTGTGACATATTGCGCAGGAGTGGGTACCAGTGTTTGTCCAGTTTGACTTTTAGTAAAACTTTGGAGAGCAGAGGCAGAGGGAGAAAAGCATAGTTTTTCCAGCTGAATCATAGAGCATCCACTTTCCAAGCTTTTTTGTGATGAATTCTTGTGCAGAATTTGTCCAACTGATAGTTCTCGGGTGAGGCAAAAATATCTATGTCTGGGCTCCCCCATTTGCGTGTCAACATGTTGAAAACTTGTAGCTCCAATTTCCATTCGTGTGGGTCCATAAGATTTCTGCTTAGTTCGTCTGCCAGAGTATTTAGCTTTCCTGGCAGGAATTAAACTTGTAGTTGTATTTGATAGGTCAAGGCCGTGTTCCACAATGCCATGGCTAGTCTGCAAAGGGGGTAGGAGTGTGTACCCCCCTGCTTATGTACCACATAACTGTGGTGTTGTCTGTTTTTATCAGTAGTTGTCCTGAGTGAAGGTAGTCCTTGAAGGCTGTCAGTGCATTCTGTACAGCTAGCATCTCTTTCTGATTGATATGTAGGTGCATTTGATTTGGGCTCCATTTGCCCTGAATGCACTTCCCTGCCAGGTGAGCCCCCCAAGCATAGTCTGATGCATCTGCAGTCAGGGTTTGGGTGGCAGGGGGTGGAGTGAATGGCAGTCCCTTGTTTTGGTGGCAGGCCTCTGCCCACCATAGGAACTCTAGTTGCAGGCAAGGTATGATAGGAATCATTGTTTCCAGGCTGTGACAATGTTGACTCCATAAACTTTTTAAGTACCAATAAGTTTCCTCATATGCAGTCTTGCATATGGAATTAGAAGAACGCAGGAGGCCATGAACCTCAAGGTTTGCAGAATTTGCCTTGCAGATAGCAGGGTTTTTGTGGCCACCTGTTTGAAGTAAGTCACCAATTGAATTTGCTTTTCTGGCGTAAAGTAAGTCATCTGGGCAGTTGTATTCAAGCTTGCACCCAGGAATGTAATTTTTTGAGAGGGTACCAGTTGTGATTTCTTTTTGTTTATGGTGTACCCTAGACAAGTTAGAACCCTTTTTTACAAACACCAGATGCTTTAGAAGAATGTCCTTGTTTTCTGCCTGAATTAGACAATCTTCCAGGTATGGATATATTTGAATTTTTCTTTGCCTGTAAAATGCAATTACCGGTGCCAGGCACTTTTTGTGAAGACCCTGGGTGCAGTACATAAGCCAAAGGGCAATGCAGAGAAA
This sequence comes from Protopterus annectens, assembly GCF_019279795.1. Lineage (NCBI taxonomy): Eukaryota > Metazoa > Chordata > Ceratodontiformes > Protopteridae > Protopterus > Protopterus annectens. The sequence goes on from NC_056739.1 coordinate 1,502,710,553, forward strand.
GTACAGTTTTGTACCTACCATAAATGTAGATGTTCGAGTGTAAACACTGCTGCAGTCATTACACTTGGGTTATCCTGCCGTCAGGCGATTCCCCAGTCGGCCTGAGTTCCAAAGTCTTGGTCCGGCATCGGTTGCTGTTGCCTCCTCCCTGACGTCAGTGCGACAGGGGTATATAAGATGCAGCTGACGCCATTTTCCTTCAGTTTTTCTTGCCCCAAATAGGTAGGCAATTCAAATTGCTAGTAAAAAATATACAAAAGAAAAGCAAACAACCATTTTTAGTTACCAGCAAATACTCCCCATAGGTAATAAAGGATAGATGATCTAGGCAAGTACCAGAAAGTAAGAGGGGAAGGAGGGAGGGTAACCTGGACTGCAGCAGTGTTTACACTCGAACATCTACATTTATGGTAGATACAAAACTGTACTATGTTCATCATGTTACACTTCTGCAGTCATTACACTTGGGTGGAATCCCAAAGCTGAGGTAGGGAGGTTGGATCTATAAGGCATTAGGGGTGGCTATAAGGCCCTGCAGTACAGCAGTGGCGAAGACAGCTCTGGATTTGGAGTATAAAGGCAAATGGTAATGTTTGTTGAAGGTATGCACAGAACTCCATGTTGCTGCTTCCAAAATATCCTTGGTAGGTACGCCTCTGAGGTAGGCAGTTGAAGTGGCTGTTGCCCTGGTGGAGTGAGATCTAATGCTTCTAGGTACAGGTTTCCCATGGTGGGTATAGCAGAAACGTATACAGTGTCCTATCCATTTTGAAATAGACTGTTTTGAAATGGCTTTTCCCTGTGCTCCTGCAGCGTATGCTACCAATAATTGCTCAGATTTTCTGAAAGCTTTGGTTTTGTCCAAGTAGAAGTGTAACTGCCTGTGAATGTCCAAATAAAGTAGTAGTCTCTCCCCTTTGTTCTGTGGTTTTGGATAAAAAGTTGGCAAGTGAATAGTTTGGTTTAGAGCCACACTTGATACCACCTTTGGCAAAAACGTAGGGTTAGTTCTTAAAGACACCCTGTCCTGGTGGAAGATGTGGAAAGGTTCCACTGCCATTAGTGCCTGTAATTCTGAAACTCTTCGTGCTGATGTTATTGCCAGTAGCAGAGCAGTTTTCCAAGAGACGTATTTTAATTCTGCAGTGTTAGCTGGCTCAAAAGGAGGTAAAGTTAATTTTTCCAAAACAAAGTTGAGGTCCCAAGTTGGTGTAGGTGCTCTACGGGGCGGTCTTATGTTTTTAGCCCCTCTGAGGTACTATTTGAGCAAAGGATTAGAAAAAACTGGTGGATCCATGTTGTAATGAGCAGAAATAGCTGAGTCGTGGATCTTGATGATGGAAAGGAGAGGCCCTTGTCCAGCATCTCAGTTAAGTATTGAAGCATCTGAGGACTGTTTGGGACAAGAGGGTCAAAGCTGTGCGCTTGGTTCCAGGGCACAGAATCTCTTCCATTTATCCGAGTAGGCTTTCCTGGTGCTAGGCCTTCTGGCCTCCAGAATTACATCCATAACAGCTTTGGAGAGAGGCATTGCTTGCTTGACTAAGGGATTTTCCATGCAGCTAGATTTAAGGTCTTTAGCTGGCTGTGAAGTATCTGATTATTGTGCTGTGTCAACAACTGTGGGATATGAGGCAAACTCCAGGGTGGTTCTTGTGCTAAGTTCTTTAAGATTGGGTACCAGTGCTGGCGTGGACAGTCTGGTGCAATCAGGATCATCTGTGGCTCTTCCTGCCTGGCTTTTATGAGTACCTTTGGAAGGAGAGGGAAAGCGTATACTTGTACTTTTTTCCAACTGAATGAGAGGGCATCCACTTTCCATGCTTGTGGATGGTAGCTCCTTGTACAGAATTTCTATAATTGGCAGTTCATTGGGGAAGCAAACAGATCTATGTCCGGGCTCCACCATTTTTGTGTTATCATTCTGAATATTTGTGGGTTCAATTCCCATTTGTGGGGGTTCATGATGTTTCTGCTTAGGTCGTCTGCCAGTGTGTTTTTCTCTCCTGGCAGGAATTGTGCTTGCAGATGAACTTGGTAGTTTAGAGCTGTGTTCCACAAGGTCATGGCTTGTCTGCAGAGGGGGTAGGAGTGTTTGCCCCCTTGCTTGTTTATGTACCACAAAACTGTGGTGTTGTCTGTTTCTAGTAGTAATTGTCCTGGATGCAGCAGGTCCTTGAAAGCTATAATAGCATTTTATACAGCTAGCATCTCTTTTTGATTGATGTGGAGATGTCTTTGCTCTGTGGGCCACTCGTCCTGGATACATTTTCCTGCCATGTGTGCTCCCCAGGTGTAATCCGATGCATCTGTTGTCAGTGTTTGCCTGGCTGTGGGTTGAGAGAAAGGTTGTCCCTTGTTGAGGTGACAAGCTTGAGCCCACCATCGAAACTCCTGTTGTAGGCAAGGAATTAGTGGTATAACTATTTCCAAACTTTGACAGTGTTGAGACCATACACTCTTTAGGTACCACTGTAGTTTCCTCATATGCAGTCTGGCATATGGAATTAGTAGTATGCAAGATGCCACGTAGCCCAAGGCCTGCAGAATTTTTCTTGCAGGGAGTTGGGTCTTTGTTGCCATTAAATGAAAATATTGAGTCCGTTGTCCTTGCTTGTCTGCCGTGAGATAAGCCATCTGGGCCGTTGTGTTCAAGCTGGCAACCAGGAATATTATCTGTTGTGAGGGCACTAGTTTTGATTTCTTTTCGTTTACTGTGTACCCCAGGCAACTTAACTTTTTTACGTATGCCAGATGCTTTAGTAGAATGTCCTTGCTCTCTGCTTGGATCAGGCAGTCGTCCAGGTATGGATAAATTTGAATTCCTTTTTGCCTACAAAATGCAATTACTGGTGCCAGGCACTTTGTGAAGACCCTGGGTGCAGTAGATAAGCCAAAGAGCAGTGCAGAGAATTGATAGTGCATTGAACCAGCTAGAAATCTGAGGTATCTTCTGCAGTTTTGTCTGATAGGGACATACAGGTATGCCTCTTTGAGGTCCAAAGTCAAGAGCCAAGCTTTCTTGCCCAGCATGGGAAGAAGCTGCTCTAGTGTCAACATTTTGAATTTCGGAACATCCAGGTAAGTGTTTAGTGAAGAAACGTCCAGAATGGGTCTCCAGGCTTTGTCCTTTCTGGGAACCAGAAAGAGTCTTGAGTAAAATCCTTGTCCTTGTTCCTGTGGTGGAACCTTTTGAATAGCTCTCATGTCCATGAGTGCTGTAATTTGTTTTTGAGCCTCTGCCCATTGATTTGGTGGCAGATTTGGCATTCCTTTTAACCTTGGCAGAGTGTGAAAGTGGAACCTGTAACCTTGAGATACAAAGTTGAGAACCCATTTGTCTTTGGTGATGCAATGCTTATTGTGATAGAAAAGTGCCAGTTTTCCTCCTTAGGGGGCTGCCAAGAGAAAGCTGTTTGGCAGCTGCAGTGGAAAGTCATTGGGGCTGCTTTTTATAAGGTTGAGGCCTGTCTTCCCCTTCTTTCTGGCCTGGTGTACCCCATTGTCGAGGCCTACAAGGGCCTTGTGCCTGACCTCTACCTCTTGGACGTCTGTATCTGCCCCTTTGAGGTCTGTCTGTGACTGGAAAGGACCAATTCTTTGTTGGCCAATTTATGCTAAAACGAGGAGGCTGAACCTTTAAGAAATCTTTCACCATTTGCATAGATTTTGCCTTATCCTCCATCTTCTTTAATACCTCCTCAGCCTTAACTCCAAACAGCACATCCCGCTGCAAAGGTGCATCCAATAATTTGACCTTAACATGATCTGGTAACGTATGTTCTTTTAACCAAGCATGCCTTCTAATGACAGATCCTGTAACTGCTGCTCTACATGAGGCCTCTAAGGAATCAAACCCACATTGCAAAGTATGTTTTTCCACTTGTTCAGCTGCATGCAATAAATCCTGCATTTCTTTAAAATTAGGAGGATCTGAATTTGGAAGCAACTTTTGTTTCAACTGAGACATCAAAAATTGCTGATATTTTAGCATGTGAAACTGGCAATTCAAGGCTCTCATTGCTAAAGTTGCAGATGTATATACCTTCTTTCCCCATCTGTCTAATGCTCTGGAATCTCTGTCAGAGGGAACTGGGTTTTTTGCTGATGAGGCCTTAATCCCTTTGGGTCCCTGAGAAATAGTTTCAGGGTCAGCAACTGGGCTTTTGTACAGAAATTTGTGAGAGTCAGGGACTCTGTAATATCTATTAGGTTTAACTGGGGCTGGGGGTAAGGAGTCAGGGTTTAAACTGGATTCAGTGTACACATCATCCACAATATCTAAAACTGGCGGGATAGCAAGAGGTCTGTGTTGAGGCAATAAAAGGAAGTCTCTGAGCCTTTTCTTGGATTCTGAGTAATCCTGGCCTTCCCAATGGAAATGTTCCCTCATGGTATGTAAGGTCTCCCCAAAGGAGTAGTCCTCAGGTGGAGAGGCTGATGGAATTGATTCCTCAGCATCAGAATCCTCATAAGGGGGCAAAGAATATCCTAGGTCCGAGGAAGAGTCTGAGGAAATGGACACCTGGTTGGAGGATTCATAGTCTTCCTCCTGTCTGGGTCTTTTATCAGGAGGGGGGGTGGGATCCCCTGATCAGGGTGATTAGGTCCTCGGCCATTTTTAGCATTTGCTTCTTAGGCATGGAAGCCTGTCCTGGAGAGAGTTGTGCCTGTTTCTTTGCTTTTAATGGGGGGCTCAGACTTAGCAGAGGGTTTAATGGTTAACTGGGTAGGTCTGAAAACACCCTCTGTAGCTGTGGATTGCTCAGCTACTTCGGTTCCCGCTGTAGGGTTAGGATCGGAAAGCTGAAAACCTAGTGCGTCCGAAGGCCCAGCCAGCTCCACGTGGGAGTCTGAGGCGGTCTGTGGTTCTGTGGAAGCAGTCATCAGGGGCTGCGTAGGCGCCTCGCTGAAAACCGGAGAACCGGCGACCGGCCTAGAAGAGGCCTCGTCATCAGTTTTGGGCCTCGGATGCCTGTCCTTGTGCTTTTTATGCATTGCAGTCATCGGAAGTTCTGACGGCATGGTTTAATTGAATTTTCTGCCAAAATAATGTCGGGCAAAATCAAACCGACATTCAATAGTGCGCTTGTTAAATCTAGCACATAACCGACAACCAGTGATGTCATGGTCAGGGCTTAGGCATGGAATACAATAGGAGTGGAAGTCCTTATGAGGTATTTGCTTCCCACAAGAAATACAGTTATTAACTTTTACTGACATCGGTCTGAGGCAAGAAAAAGTTTCCCCAACGGGGTACTTAGCTTTTTTAGAAGACTTCGGTTCTGGATTTGGAATGAAAATCTCAGGAGTCGGCCGACCGGCACTTGCGAACTGCTTCTGCTTCGGGCACCGCGCGGCAAGAAAGACTGAAGAAAATGGCATCGGCTGCATCTTATATACCCCTGTCGCACTGACGTCAGGGAGGAGGCTACAGCAACCGATGCCGGACCAAGACTTTGGAACTCAGGCCGACTGGGGAACCGCCTGACGGAGGATAACCCAAGTGTAATTACTGCAGCAGTGTAACACGATGAACATCTGGTAATGCAAGTAGCCTGCTTTGAAGTGGAGGTATCTTCTGCAAGATTCTCTGATTGGGATATGCAGGTAAGCCTCTTTTAAGTCTAGAGTTACCAACCAGGCATCTTTGCCTAGCATAGGTAGTAACTGTTGAAGAGTCTGCATCTTAAATTTTGGAATGTCCAGAAATGTGTTTAGAGTGGATAAGTCCAGAACTGGACGCCATGATTTGTCTTTTCTGGTACCAGGAAAAGTCTTGAATAGAAACCGTGTTCCTTTTCCTCTTCTGGTACCGGTTGAATAGCCCCCACGTTCATGAGGGACAGAACTTGTTTCTGGGCCTCTGCCCATTGATTTGGAAGCAGATCTGGCCATCCGTTTGGGATTGGCAACGTGTAGAAGTGAAATCTGTATCCCTGGGATACTATATTTAAAACCCATTTGTCCTGGGTAATAAGTTGCCAGTTTTGTGCATGAAGTGCCAGTTTTCCCCCCAAAGGGGCGGCTAAAAGGTAAGTACTTGGTGATTGCAGAGGGAAGTCATTGAGACTGTTTACCATAGGGAGGTGCCTTGTTGCTTCCAGATTTGGAGGTGGAGGCACCCCATTGTTTTGTTCTAAAAGTTCTTTGTGACTGAAAATTGGAGCCTTTGGACTGTCTAGATTTGACTTGAGCGGCTCTCAAGGGTACTGGAAAGGACCAGTTTTTAGTAGGCCAGTGCCTACTAAATCTTGGAGGTTGCACTGCTTTATCTTCCATCTTTTTTAACACTTCTTCAGCCTTATTACCAAAGAGACGGTCCTGTTGTAAAGGAGCATCCAACAATTTTGCTTTAACATGGTCAGGCAGAGTTTGCTCTTTGAGCCAAGCATGCCTTCTTAGCACAGATCCAGTTACAGCAGCCCTGCAAGAGGCCTCCAAGGAATCAAAACCACATTGCAAAGTATGTTTTCCAACTTGTTCAGCTGAATGTAATAAATCCTGCAAATCTTTATTTTCCACACAGTCAAAAATTAACATAATTTTCTGTTTAAGTAGTCCCATGATATGCTGTTGATATTTAAGCATATGAAATTGACAGTTTAAAGCCCTGATTGCCAAGGTTGCAGACGTGTAAACCTTCGTACCCCATCTATCCAGTGCCCTGGAATATCTATCATAAGGGGTAGGATTTTTAGCAGTAGAGGCCTTAATGCCCTTGTGACCCTGAGAAATGGTTTCAGGGTCAGCAATAGGATTTTTGAAAAGGAATTTGTGGGTGTCAGGAACCCTGTAGTATCTGTCTAGCTTACAAGGAGCCGGAGGCAGAGAATCAGGACTCATACTAGATTCTGAAAAACATCAACAACAATGTCTAGAACAGGAGGTATGGCCAAAGGCCTATGCTGAGGGAGAAGAAGAAAATCCCTAAGTCTCTTTTTAGATTCAGAGAAATCCTGACTTTCCCAGTGGAAATGTTCCCTTAAGGTATGTAAAGTTTTCCCAAAAAGAAAAATCCTCAGGGGGAGAAGCAGAAGGAATGGAATCTTCTGCATCAGAGTCCTTATAAGTAGGAATAGACAAATCCTGTTCACTAGAAGAGTCAGAAGAAATAGAATCCTGTTCAGAAGATTCATAGTCAATGTCTTGCCTAGGCCTCTTAGAAAGAGGGCGTTTGGCTATGCCTGATCAGAGTAATTAAATCTTCAGCCATTTTGATCATTTGTTTTTTAGGCATAGGGGCCTGAACATGTGGCCCAGGCATCGTTTTTTTAGACATAGATTTTGATTTTGGCCTTAGTTTTGAAGATGGCTTCGGTCTAATATTCAAACCTGTATGCCTGAAAACACCCTCAGAAGCCGGTGCCTGCACAGCGGCTCTGGACCCATCTAAGGTACAGACATCCATGGGTTCCAAAATTGAAGCATCTCGCGGCATACCGGACTCTGAATGCATCTCAGTAGAGGCCTGAGAATCAGAAGTAGCGGATATCAGGGGCTGCGAAAGAGCCTCCCTGAGTGAACCGGTGACTGGCTTAGGAGAAGCGTCGTCGTCGGTTTTGGACCTCAACAGTCTGTCTCTGTCTTTTTCTTTGCGTTTTTTTAGGTATTCCAGTAGTCGGATTACTAACCGACAACATTTCTGGATAACTAAATCTTGAGCCAAAATATTTAGAAGCAAAAATATACTGACGTTTAATCGTGCGTTGATTAAATTTAGGACAAAACCAACAGCAAGGCACATTGTGGTCAGGGCCTAGGCAAGGAATACAGTACAAATGAAAATCCTTATGAGGTATTTGCTTCCCACAAGTAATGCAATTATTAACTTTTACTGACATCGGTAAGGAGCAAGAAAAAGTTTCCCCAACGGGGTACTTAGCTTTTAGTTGAAGTCTTCGGTTCTGAAACTCGAATATGAAAATTTCAGGAGGTGGCCAACCGGCACTTGCGAACTGCTTCTGCTTTGGGCACAGCGCAGCAAGAAAGACTGATGTAATGGCGTCGGCCAACGCAGGACCCAAGAATTTGTTAATCAGGCCGACTGAGGGCAACCTGCCAGCAGATTACCCAAATGTAATGACTGCAACAGTGAAACATGAAGAACAGCAGGGATATGTACAGAATAGTTTAAGATTAACTTGGATACCATTTTAGGTATAAAAGAATGATTTGTTCTCAATGAAACCCTGCCTATGGAACACAAGATAAGGCTGACCCACCATAAGAGCATGCAACTCAGATGTTCTCCTTGTAAAGATCAGAACAATCAGCAAAACAATCTTTCATGTTAAGAACCTCAAGTCAGCCAGATAAACAGGTTCATATGGAGCAAGTGTTAGCCTCTCTACTACAAAATTAAGATCTCAAGGAGCAGCCAAAGGTTTTCTTATAGGCTTCTTATGTAAATCCCTTTCAAAAACATTTTCACATGACACCGCATTGAAAGATGGGGGCTTCAAGGGCAGACATGCTGAAATGGCTAACAAATGAACATTGACAGAAGAAAAAGACAGCCAAAGCAAATACTGTAAAACCAGAGAAACAGTAGCCCTGAATGGGTAATGGTTCTTTTACTGGCACCAACTACACAACCTTTACCATTTGCTAATATATATGGATTTTCTAGTAGCAGGTATTCTTGTCTCCATTAATACATGCTGCAAATCTTCAGGAAACAGGTGCCTAAAAGGTATTAAGATCCTATCATCCAGGCAGTCAGCTGTTGTTGTTTGGGATTGGGATGTATCGGATGTGTCTTGTGTGAGTAAATCCAGTCTTTGAGAAAGCTTGTGGTGATTGCCCCTGGCCAATTCCAAAAGAATGGTCTTTGGAAAGCCCTTCAGAAGTACTCTGGAAACCACTGGAAAGGGTAGAAAACTATACAGTAACACTCTTGTCCAAGGAAAACAGGCATCTGTCTTCCAAGCCTTCTTGCATGAAGTCCTAGAATAGAATTTTCTTAGTTGATTGTTTAAAGAGAAGTCAAAGGGCTACCTGAGGAATTTCCCACAGATGGCTCAAATCTTAGATGTCCCGGATTCAGTTTCCATTTCTGAGGGTATAATTTGATCCTGCTCAGCTTGTCTGCCACACAATTTTCCCCTGATAGAATGCAAGATGCCTATAGAGTGAGATTGCGGTGTAGAGCTATATCCCATACTAATATAGCTAATATGTACAGGGATAAGATCTGGTTCCCACTTCCTTGTTTATCTACTACAGCACTGTGGTATTGTCTGCAAACACTTGAAAATGTCTCGGGAACCACAGTTGAATCAGAGAGTTAAGAGTATTTATAACAGCTAACATTTCATGTTTCATGTATTTTGGTTTGTCTTTCTAGACCCTGTAATTTTACACCATTGGCACTGCTCCCCAAGCAAAGTCTGGGACAACTGAAGTGGCTGACTGCTTTGGAGCAGAATGGGATAATGGAAGACCCAGATTCCAAGAAATCTGATGTCTCTACCAGCTGATTTCCCTTTTCACAAATCCCAGAATTGGAATTTGAAAAAGAAAAATGAGCGTGGATGCTGGGACCAAAGAAATTTCAGATGCCACTATATTTTTCTCATGTAGAAATCTTACAAGAGGTATCATAAGAATAATGGAAAACCATGAGACACAAAATCTTGAGGTATTCACATGCTTTCCAAAAAGTCTGAGAAGAAAATCTCTGGAATATATCTAAATATAGATCTATTTTTTTTCCCGTGGAAGAAAACCTCTTTGTAATGAGGTGTTTAGCACACACTCCAGAAACACATTCTTGTGAGATGGAGTCAAAAAAGATTTTTGAATGTTCTTTTGGAAACCTAGCCTGTGTATGAGATCTTTTAGCCAGAAGAAATATTCCTTGCCCTTTGAAAAATACTCTGCAATGATAAGTGAGTCATCTAAATATAGAAAAATGTGGATCCTGTAGCCTGCAGTGGGCTACCACAGGAGCTAGAAAAGTACAGTTGTGTACACCTACCATAAATGTAGATGTTCGAGTGTCTTTTTTTCTGTTGCAGTCATAACTGTAGGGTGATCCTGCCGGCAGGCAGCCCGAGGTCGGCCAGAATCACAAAGTCTGGGTCCGGCATCGGCTGTACAAGCTAGTACCCTGACGTCAGTACACTCTGGTACATAGCCCTCAGCCGACGCCATCTTCTCCTGCCTTTCTTGCCCCAGATGTCAGAAATCCCCAATAAACAAAAAATGAATCCCACAAGGAAACACAAACACACCATAAAATGAAAAAGGAGGGGATAGGAGGGAGGGAAACACCGACTGCAACAGTGAAGACACTCGAACATCTACATTTATGGTAGGTGTATACAACTGTACTATGTTCTTCGTGCTTCACTGTTGCAGTCATAACTGTAGGGTGGAATCCCAAAGCAGAGAAGAAAGGGAGGAGGCTTAGATAGAAGAAGGGGCAGCAAGAAGGCCCTGCAAAACAGCAGAGGCAAAACCTGCCCTGGTCTTAGAGTACAAAGGGAGATTGTAGTGCTTGGAAAAGGTATGCACAGAACTCCAAGTGGCAGCTTCCAAGATATCCTTGGTAGGTACTCCTCTGAGAAAAGCAGTAGAAGTGGCAGCAGCTCTAGTAGAATGACTTCTCACAGTACCTGGAAACTGTTTCCCATGATGAGTGTAACAAAATCTTATTCCATAGGCAATCCATTTGGAAATAGTTTGTTTGGAAATAGCCTTTCCAAGAGAACTGGAGGCAAAAGAGACAAACAATTGGTTAGATTTTCTGAATTCTTTAGTCTTGTCCAAGTAAAATCGTAACTGTCTGTGTACGTCCAATGAATGCAAAATCCTTTCCCCTTTATTTTGAGGATTAGGAAAGAAGGTAGGAAGGTGAATAGTCTGATTTAAAGCAACTTTCAAAATCACCTTAGGCATGAAAGTAGGATTGGTCCTCAAGGATACTCTGTCAAGATGGAAAATTAGGTATGGCTCTACAGCCATAACAGCTTGCAACTCTGAAACCCTTCTGGCGGAAGTTAATGCTAACAAAAGAACTGTATTCCAGGATAAAAATTTAATATCAGAAGCCGCAGCAGGCTCAAAAGGAGGCAAAGTGAGTTTTTCCAAAACATAGTTAAGATCCCAGGCAGGGACAGGAGGGGTCCTAGGAGGCCTCAAATTCTTAGCCCCTCTCAAGAATTGTCTCACCAATGGATGAGAAAAGACAGGAGGATCAGTATTAAAATGAGCAGATAAAGCAGAAGCATGAATCTTGATGGAAGAAAAAGAAAGGCCTTTAGACAAAAGGTCTGAAAGGTAAAGCAAAATAGACGAGAGATCAGGCACAAAAGGGTTAAAGCCACGGTCCTGCATCCAAATGCAAAACCTTTTCCATTTAGAGGCATAGGATTTTCTAGTGCTAGGCCGTCTGGCTTCTAGAAGTACATCCAAAACTTGTTTGGGGAGCTTAGAAGAAATCAAAGTTCCTTGAAGAGCCAAGCTGCCAGGCGAAGGGTCTTGAGATGAGGGTGTAGCATCTGACCCTGATGCTGGGACAGAAGAGAAGGGTACAGAGGAAGGATCCAAGGAGGTTCCTAGCAGAGGTGTTGTAAGGTTGGATACCAAAACTGTCGAGGCCATTCCGAGCAATCAAGATGATGAACTTGGGCTTGTCTTGTTTTATCTTCAGTAATATCCGGGGAAGAAGAGGAAGAGGAAGAGGAGGGAAGGCATATCCCGAAAGGTTCCTCCAACTGAATGACAGGGCATCCACTTTCCAAGCTGTTTTGTGGAAGGCCCTGGTGCAAAAGAGAGGCAGCTGATGGTTGAGATGGGATGCAAACAGATCTATCTAGGGACACCCCCAAACTGCAGTTATCCTGTTGAATAAGTTGGTGTCTAGCATCCATTCGTGAGGATCGAAAATGTTTCTGCTTAGGCTGTCTGCTAAGAGATTCTGCTTTCCTGGAATGAACTGAGCCTGAAGATGCAGATTCAAACTTACAGCTATGTCCCATAAAGCCATAGCTAGTCTGCAAAGGGGGTATGAATGAGAGCCCCCCTGCTTGTTTATGTACCACATGACTGTGGTGTTGTCTGTACAAATTAGAAGAGGCCCTGGTTGCAAAAGGTTCTTGAAGGCCAGAAGAGCATTTTGAACTGCCAACATTTCCTTCAGATTGATGTGCCAATGAAGGTGATTCGTTGTCCAAGTCCCCTGCTGGCAATTGTTTAGAAAATGTGCTCCCCAAGCATAATCCAAAGCGTCCGTGGTTATGATTTGAGAAGGTTGAGGTAGACGAAAAGGCTTCCCTTCGTTTAAAGTGCACACCCTAGACCACCAAAGGAACTCCTTCTGGAGGCAGGGGATCAGAGGAATCAAAGTGTCCAGATCTTGGTAATGCTGAGACCATACACTTTTCAGGTACCATTGAAGCTTTCTCATATGAAGCCTTGCATTTGGAATTAACAGAATGCATGAAGCCATATAGCCCAGTGCCTGCAGGAATTTCCTTGCAGTGAGCTGAGTTAAGGTTGCCAAGGTCTTGAAAATTGAAGCCAGCTGTATTTGTTTTTCTGGCGTAAGGAAAGCCCTTTGTAAGGTTGTATTTAGGAGGGCTCCCAAAAATATCATTTGTTGAGAAGGAACCAATTGGGACTTTTTTATGTTCACAGAAAATCCCAGGAGGAGGAAGAGACGTTGAACAAAATCCAGATGTTGAAGTAAAAGGTCCTTGCTGTCTGCCTGGATAAGGCAGTCGTCCAAATAGGGGTAAATCTGAAATCCCTAAAGTCTGCAATAAGCCACTACTGGGGCCAGGCACTTAGTAAAACCCTGGGCAGTAGATAAACCAAAGGGCAGTACAGAGAATTGAAAGTGCCTCGAGCCTGCTTTGAATCTGAGGAATCTCCTGCGTTCCTGCCTGATGGGAATGTGTAAGTAGGCCTCCTTTAGGTCCAATGTCACCATCCAAGCGTCCTGGGAGAGTACTGGAAGCAGTTGTTGTAGAGTAAGCATTTTGAATTTTGGAATTTCCAAAAAAGTGTTTAACACTGAAAGGTCCAGAATAGGTCTCCATGAGTTTTGTTTTCTGGGAACCAGAAATAGTCTTGAGTAAAAGCCTTTTCCCTTTTCTGAGAGAGGAACAGGCTCTATGGCTCTCATGGCCAGTAGAGCATCCACTTGATTTAAGGCCTCTGCCCATTGATGTTTTGGCAGATCTGGCCAACCGATAACCCTTGGCAGAGTATGAAAATGGAACTTGTAGCCTTTTAAAATCACGTCCAATACCCATTTGTCCTGGGTAATATGAGTCCAATTTCTGTAAAAAAGAGAAAGCTTTCCTCCGAGAGGGGCATCCAGGTAAGGGGGTCCTGAAGCCCAACTGAGAGAGTCATTGAGTCTGCTTCCTTTGAGATTGGGATCTGTCTTCTCCCCTTCTAGGTGAAGAAGCAGTCCATTGTCTGGATCTATAAGAGGCCTGAGCTTGACCACGACCTCCGGACCATCTATATCTTCCCCTTTGAGGCCTGTCAGACGTGGGAAAGGACCAATTTTTGGAGGGCCAATTCCTGGAAAATCTAGGAGGCTGAACTTGTAAGAAATCTTTCACAGTCTGCATAGATTTTGCCTTTTCTTCCATCTTTTTAATAACCTCTTCAGCCTTGGATCCAAATAAAACATCATGCTGAACAGGGGCATCTAAAAGTTTAGCCTTAACCTGTTCAGGCAAACTTTGTTCTCGATGCCAGGCATGTCTCCTAATAACAGTACCAGAGGCTGCGGCCCTGCAAGAAGCTTCCAAAGCATCAAAACCACAATGCAAACTATGCTTGTTCACTTGTTCATTTGCATGCAATACATCCTGCAATTCCTTATCCTCTGCACAAGCCGGAGAGGTAGCAAGCTTGTGCTTCAAAACAGACAAAAGAAATTGCTGATACTTAAACATATGAAACTGGCAATTTAAAGCCCTAATAGCAAGGGTAGCAGAAGTATATACCTTTTTACCCCACCTGTCTAAGGCATGAGAATCCTTCTCGGAGGGAATAGGATTTTTGGAAGAAGCCACCTTAGCAGCCTTAGAACCCTGAGAGATAGTTTCAGGATCTGCAGAAGGGTTCTTGAATAAGAACAAATGAGAATCAGGGACCCTGTAAAATCTATCAGGCTTAGAAGGAGCAGGGGGCATGGAATCAGGATTCAAATTAGCCTCAGAAAAGGCATCATCCACAATATCAAGAACAGGAGGAATACCTAAAGGTCTGTGTTGAGGAAGAAGAAGGAATTCCCTAAGCCTCTTCTTGGAAGCAGAATAATCCTGACCTTCCCAATGAAAATGTTCCCTCATCTCATGTAAGGTCTCCCCAAAAGAGAAATCCTCAGGCAGAGAAGCAGAGGGCAGGGAATCCTCTGCATCCGAATCCTCATAAGGAGGAAAAGAATATTCCTGATCAGAGGAAGAAACAGAAGATACAGAAGCCTGGTCAGAGGAATCCAAAGGAACATCCTGTCGAGGCCTTTTCTCTGGAGGATGAGAACCCCTAATCATTGTAAGCAAATCCTCAGCCATCCTTAGCAATTGCTTCTGTGTCTTGGGAGTAGCTTCAGAAGTAGCTGGAGCAGAAACTTTAGGTTTAACTGGAGTCTTGGACTTTGCCTTTGCCTTTGAAATGGTAATGTGAGTAGGCCTGAATACCCCCTCAGAAGCCGGTACCTGCACAGCGGTTCCAGACCCATCTAAGGGAGCGACGTCCGAAGGTCCTGCAGCCGATAAAACAATAGGCCTTGATGGCTCCCCATGGGAGTCCATATCGGCCATCGGTTCAGAAGTGGCGGACGACAGGGGCTGCAAAAGCACCTCACTGACGACAGCCGAACCGGATGCTGACTCCAGCTGCGATGAATCCTGTTTGGACCTCGGAGGCCTGTCCTTGTCTTTGCGCTTCTTTTGAATTCCGGTAGAATCCGATGACATTCTATAATTGAAGCGTCTGCCAAAGTAATTTAAAGCCCAGTCGTACCAACGCTTAATGGTGCGAGAATTGAACCTGGCACAGAACCGACAACAAGAAACGTCGTGGTCAGGGCCTAAGCAAGGTAGACAGTAAGAGTGGAAATCTTTATGAGGTATCTGTTTTCCACACGCTATACAATTATTAACTTTTTCTGACATCGGAGGAACAAGAAAAAGATTCCCCAACGGGGTACTTAGCTTTGAGAAGAGAAGTAAGAACTTCGGACCGACAGCAATCAAATGTGTAGATCGAAAATCGCCAACCAACAACTTGCGAACTGCTTTCCACTGCACGGCAAGAAAGACTGGAGAAGATGCTGTCGGCTGAGGGCTATGTACCAGAGCGAACTGACGTCAGGGTACTAGCTTGTACAGCCGACGCCGGACCCAGACTTTGTGATTCTGGCTGACCTCGGGCTGCCTGCCGGCAGGATCACCATACAGTTATGACTGCAACAGTGAAACACGAAGAACATCTTTGTGAACACACCTGAAGCAGTGGATAGACCAAAGGGTAAGGCAGAGAACTGGTAATGCAATCATACAAACCCTTAAGAAATGCCTGACATCTAGATGAATAGGAATGTAAGATGCATCCTTTAAATCTAAGGTTATTTGAAAAGTCAAACGAGGAACCAGATTGTGAAGTGAACGCATTTTGAACACTGGCACTATCACAAACTTAATTCAGGAAAGACAGATCCAGAACTGATATCCAAGAGTTTTCTTTCTTTGGCACTAAAAACATTCATGAGTAAAATCCTTCCCCTAAACAACTTCTACTACATATGATGCAAGACAGAAGGAAATATTAGAGTCTGTCGACTGGATGAGGAGGAATCCCCTGAAAAGGAGGCATTTCCTCCCACTGCCATTTGCATTCTAGTTGGATCACATTCAGCACCCATTTGTCTGAAACAATCTGTTGCCAAAGACAGAAATGGAGATTCAGGATTTCTGAAATGGATAAGGGAGTGGATAGAGCAAGGTCCCTCATATAGTCATTCTGACTTACTTGACTTTTCTTTGTTCTGCAGGGGCCCTACTTTCATTTTGGAACCTCCCTGTCATTGCTTTTTATATCTTTTTAAACTTCTGATTATCAACATTCTCCTGAAACCGTTTCTTGCTAAAATTAGACAAGGGTGCAAAAAAAATCTCTTGAAGAACTGAGATTTCCCTGAATCAGCTCACCTTTCTTATCACACTTTTTGATAACATCTGCAGCAAATGGGCTGAAATCTCAATTTCTATCCAGGGGAGAATTCAGTATTCATTTTTGACATCTTCTTGAAAGTCCTGAGAATGCAGCCAGACAAAGCTCCTTAAAACAGTACCAGCAGCCATGACAGTAACATCTACAGAATCATAAAAACATTTCAGACAATGAGTAGTTACTTGAGAAACAGAAAAAAAATAAACTACAAAATACAGATACTTCCTCACAAGTCAAAGATGATGCCATAATGGTCCTCATACTTTCACAATTAGGATAAACACCAACATGCGAGCCTGACAATTCAGAATTCTAAAAAAATTAAAGTTGCAGAAGCATACACTTTTCCCCAAACTTATCAAAAGCTTTTCCATCCTTAACAGAAGGGTTTGGCATAGAATTAACAAACTATTTGGCAGCAGTTGTATTTACTAAAGCTATAGCTGCTGGTCATGTCTGGGCTTAGTGTATAAAAATGTGAAACCTGGAGGAAGTTTATACAATCTATCTGGTTTCTTAGGGGCAGCAAACTATCAGGAAAACCGCAGGTTGTGACAAAAAAACATTCTCCGATGCTGAAAGCACTAGTGGAATAGGTGAAGGTTCTAGAAATTTCAATTCACAACAAATCATATTTTAGACCACAGGAAAAACTGGTACTTGTGAGCAACAAAATATTTTCTTATGGATTGAGAAACCTCAGTATTCTCCAACTAAAAACATTTGTTCATCATGGAAATATTCTCAGAGAAACAGAATACTTCACATGGATAATTAGATACCATACTCTCCTCAGAATCTGAATCAGAAACCTACGGAGAAAAAAAACTGTATCTGTCCCTTCACAATTCCATACAGATTCTAATTCTTGAAATTCTTCAAGGAAAGAGGAATCCTTTTTTCTTTTACCAGAAGCTACCTTACAAGATGGGCCAAGAGCATCCACAAAACCCTGAGCAAAGCCCAATAAATTACTACAGCCAGAGTAACTGACACAGGAGAAGATAAATGTTTAGTTTTCTGTTTTTGACAGGAAAATGTGGAAAAACAGACCCAATGTTGCCAGCAGCAGGTTGTCCAGGGATAGGCACAATATTCTGGCTAGGCAGGGGCACATTCCCTGCTCCTTCACCTATGGGTGACAAAAGTCTCTCTCTATTGCCCACTGAGGTGACACATAAGGCTGCCAAGGACATGGTGAAGCTCTAGTCCATAGTGGCTGTACGGATTACATCACAGGGATCCAAAGATAAAGATGACTGATCTAAGGAACCAGCTTTCACCACAACACAGTCACGCATATGCAGCTGAGGCAAATTACCAGCCTGCTGTCATAGCAAAAGATGTTTACCAATATTTATTTTTCTGGATGGATGAAGGCCCAGCTGAGGGACTGGTAATTTGTTCCATGGTCATGCCAAAAATGGTGCATGTTTCCTGTGGATGCTTAACAGCAATAGTAGGTAAAACAGGAAAGCAGCAAAAAAAAGTACATTTGCCAAAAAAAAATCAAACACTTTCTCCAGTCCCATAAAGTAAAATAAACACACATTCTCCACAGAAATAAACAGTTTAAACAACTTTTTACCACAACATTTAAAAAGTGAACTCTTGTTTAAAGGTAAATAAAAGTCTCAAAATACTTTTTCCTAGAAACTGGAAGGTTGTTATTATAAAAGACTAAAATATCTGAATGTGTACAGTGCCTCTTACAGATATAGTATATAGAACATTTAGAGACAGCAACCTCTGGGAATGTTTGGGGTTATCAAAAAGTACTAGAGAATCATCAGACAAACTATGTAGAAGATTCTATAGGAATCAGAAGTGTACTAACTGGTTCTCTGACAAAGTAGCTGATGCATGGCACAGACTACCAAATTACATTAAAGCAAGTATTAGTTTAGATATTTTTTTTAAGAACAGCCTGGACACTTATGGGAACAAGAGTTACAGAATACTGGCAAGCTAAAACTGCTTTAAATGCCTGTGCTTGAAATATTTGTATGCATGTATGTTGTAATACCCCCTGCAGGATACAACCCATATAGCTAAGACTATTTTAGCAGTGAGCAATACGAAGCGCTTCATTTAAAACATATTTATCTGTCATAATCTGCTACTGCCAAGGACAATAAAACCTCAGAGAAATATAGAAGTTGCTAGGGTGGAATGCAGGGTGTGAAAAGGCAAACAGTTATGCTGAATGGTGGACTTCATTGGTTTTTAGGGTCTTTTCCTTTCTTTTCAGAGCCTCTGTGCTGTTTTTAATCCCATATTTATCTGCTCCTTGCAGCTTAAACTGCTTATTGCAAAAAGAAACTGAGGAGGAAGAGATTTGATTTAAAAATGGAGGGTTGAAATATTTTACTTTCTCCTTTCATCACTCTTCTTGAGCACTTCACAAGCAGAAGAGCCAAAAAGAACTTTCTTGTCAAACGCTGAATTTAAAATTTCAGCTTTAACATCTTCAGGAAAATTTTGAGAACAAACAACAAACCCAAGCCACTCTTCTTATTACAAACCCAGAAGCAGCAGCTCTGAAGTCAAAATCAGCATCATCATTAAGCACACTTTACAACAGTGATGGCGAATCGTTCGGGTTTGGCATGTCAAAAGCTCCTCGCAGAAATAATTCAGTGCACTCCACATGAGCAACAAATGCAAAAACAGTGTCTTTGGTAACTCGGGTGTTGGTGACAGCAGGTGTGTCACCCAAAATGTCATGGCATGTGTCACCTTTGACACGCATGTCATAGGTTCACCATCACTGCTTTTAAATGTGCTTAGTAACATGAGAAGCACGTTAGACAGGCATTCAAGGACTGTTTTGTCTCAAAAGAAGGAAAGTTAATAAAAAGAAGTTATGTACTCACTATAACGTTCCATCTGAGTAGGTAAACGTAATTTGTCAGCAACCTGTGAGTATCGGATCCATATCGGATCCGAGCCGGCAGCTTCAAACAGCTAAGATCCGAGCGCCAAGCACCTCCCCCTTGCCCATAATCCCCTGCTATCCCTTCCTGACCTCAGATCGAGTTTGCTTAGCAACAGGTGTGGGGGTAGCCACATTCTTTGATTTCCTGTCCTTGCCTATTTAAGTGGTACAGTGTGAAATATTTTCTGCTTAAAAACCTCAGCTTTGGCCGGCTAAGAACTTACTATATTCAACTGGACGTATAAGAGAATTTAAGTACCTTTATCTGCAGTTTTTTTTTAAAAAAATACAGTATTTAAATTGATTTTAACTGTGTGTTGCAGGAATATTAACTGAACTGGAAGTTTTGACTCTGCTCTTCAGTTAGTCCCACCCACCCTTCCTGTTTTTGTTTTGGTGTTAATCTTAGTGGCCTTGAAACTGCCTGCCCCTCTTGTAAATTTGTGTATGGATACTCCTTCTGGGCCCATCTCATTTGCTCACTCAACTGAGTGCAGTGAGATCATATTCTGATTTCAGGCACTCCTACTGTGTACAAAGAGAGCATCTGGGAAACAGAAAAAAAATTTAAGCTTGTTTCCTGCCTTTCCTGTTAAGTGGTATAGACTATTTGTAGGCTTCTGAGCCCCAAGCCCTTCTGTGTTGGAGGGAAGCCTTCTAGCTTAGTTTTTTTTTCTTATAACTAGCCAGTTTTCTAGTTTCAGCACTCAAATCTGTTTCTTTGATCTCAGCACTTGTTCAGAAAAAAAATTCATCTGCTTTTACTGTACTTGTGTTTCTACCTACTTTATTTTACTTTTGCATCATCTTAAAAGTACTCAATTGTATTTAGTACTGCTTGGTGTAACTCATTCTAAGCCTTTTGGTTTAAACACTTGGGCTGGACCAGTTGTTTTGCACTGAGAGGGTTTATGGTCTGCACTGTAGTGGCAGAACAGGTAGCTTACATCCTTCTAGGTTGGGAACTGCTGATTGAGGGCTCAGTGTCTGTTATTCTAAAAGTGTATTAATTCTGGTTTAAGCACTTGGGCTTTCAGGCCAGTTATTTTACATTAAGAGGGTTCGTGGTCTGCACTCTTGTGGGAGGAGAGGCTGGACTCTGCCCTTCTGAGCTGGGAATTTCTGGTTAAAGGCTTATAGTGCATGCATATCTAAACTGCTTCTTACTGAAGTTGGTGCGCCTTGATTGCTGGTGCATAGACTGGATTCGGGCCTGCTGGATCTAGCTTTGTTTGTGTAACTTGAGCACTAATCCAGGCATTCTCTAAAGTATTCAATTGTATTTATTACTGCTTGGTAGTAACTTGTTTAAGTGTAGCTATCATTCTAAGTCTTTTGGATTAAGCACTTGGGCTTCAGACCAGTTGTTTTACATTAGGAAGGTTTGCGGCATGCACTGTGGTGGCAGGACAGGTAGCTTTCATCCTTCTAAGTTGGGAACTGCTGATTGAGAGCCGAGTGTCTGTTATTCTTAAAGTGTATTAGTTCTGGTTTAGGCACTTGGGCTTCAGGCCAGTTATTTTACATTAAGAAGGTTCGTGATCTGCACTCTTGTGGGAGAAGAGGCTGGACTCTGCCCTTCTGAACTGTGAATTTCTGGTTAAAGGTTTATAGTGCCCGAATATTTGAACTGTATCTTACTGAAATTGGTACACCTTGTTTGCTGTAGCATAGACTAGATCCAGACCTGCTGAATCTAGCTTTGTTTATATGCTTGTTGTTTGCTTGCTTGTTATTTCCCTGGAACGGTAATTCCACCTACTACGCGGCTTCTCAGCGCTTCTGTGGATCACTAGTGATATCTGCTTTGCTTACTGTACTTATTTCCTTGTTCCACTTGAAAGAAAGTTACTGTTTGTCGTTTTTGCATTTAGGTTACCTGTAACACATTGCACTTAAGTTACCTGGCACTTGCGCGCTAAAGCAATTATATAAGTCAACACTAAAAATTAAAAGCACTACATCCTCACTCCCCTCTGGCCCTTGTTTTCAATTACTAAGGAATTCCCAATATTATTCTAGCATGTCCAAAGGTCAGTTGTCAATCTCCTCTCTGGTCCAGCTGGTGAATCTGGGAATCTTGAGGCAATGTTACAACTGCCTCATGTACACAGACAACCCTCTCCTCCTCCCAACAAATTCCAACACATGTGAGAGATGCAACCATATAGTCAAACTGGAGGCTAAGCTCTCTCAACTCAGTACTGGCATAACCAGTCAGGAGGAGAAGGAAACCACACTCACTACAATTCCAGTATCACACAGACCTACCAAGACAGCAAACCAAACACATAATCACACAAAAACATACTCGGAGGCTCTAAATAAAGATCTGCCTAAGCAGCAGAGACCTCCAAAGCAGACACCCAAGCAACCGCTACCCCAAAACAAAACACTTGCAACACATATCTCACAAAGCCAGTGTGCCGAACAGTCACAGCCCTTAAGACTAAACAACACATCTGATACACTTGTAATAGGTGACTATCCTCAGGCACACTGACGTCCCGCTCACCAGGCTGAACAAGGAGAGGGTCACGGTGAGCAGCCTGTCGGGTGCTAGGATCCGCCACATAACACAAGCACTCAGGTCACTCCAAGGCAAGTACAAATATGACTCAGTCATTGTCCAAGCTGGTGTGAATGATATGACTCAGTCATTGTCCAAGCTGGTGTGAATGACCTGAGACGTACCTCCCTGGACTACATGAAAAGAGACATAAAGGAGCTCTCTGAGCATGTAGCCCAGGCTGGTATGACCCTGACCTTGAGTAGCATCTTACCCTCACCAAGAATGATGCCACAATATGAAGACAAGATGATCAATTTCAACAATTGGCTTAAGTACTGGTGTCATTCAAAGGGGATCCAATGCCTGTCAGCTTGGGATGATATGCTCGACATGCCACGATGCTTCGCTAGGGACGGCTTGCACCTGTCACCCCTGGGCTTTCGGATATTGGCAAAGGCTCTTGCTACCCCATAGTGCCTTTTTTAGGCAAGGCTCAAAAGACAAACCCACCTCCATAGGTATCACAAGGGATAAGAAACTAAGAGTAATGCTACTCAATGCCAGAAGTCTAAACCTCAAGATGCATGCACTCAAAACTCTCCTTAGCATGGAGAACATCGATATCTGTGCAGTAACAGAAACCTGGTTCAGGGCTCCGAGAGCACCCCAGCACTACCAGGTTATACCTCATACCATGCTTTTCGCCCCAAAACTTAGACCGAACCACAAAAGGAGGGGAGTATCGATATTCATCAAAGATACCCACACCTCCAGGTTGGTGGCAAAGCACAAAGCATCAGAGACTATCCATGTGCAACTAACAGTGGGTAAAACTGCCTTCCAGTTTATAGCCTGCTACAGATCACCCTCCCAAACCCAGGAACCCCACTCGGCCTTTCTGAGAACACTGGAAAATATGAAGGTCTCTCCAAACACCATTATATTGGGCGACTTCAACTACCCAAACATAGACTGGGAGCATTACTCTAGCTCCAACACCCTAGCCCAAAGGTTCCTAGAATTTATAAACTCAAATGCTATGGAACAACTTGTTACCACTCCCACAAGAGGGGAAAACATACTGGACCTGATCATCACCAACATGGGGACTCTATGCTCCAGACCAGAAGTGTATCCCTCACTGGTAAGATAAGACCATAAACTAATCTCACTGGATATTCACATCCCGACCCCACCCCCTGCCCAGAAAACCACAGTGAAAAACTTCTCTAAAGCAAATTTCACACTCCTCAAAACCGAGGTGGAATCCTTCAAAGCCCCGGCCTGTGGAAAATACGGCCCAGACCATAGAATCCTTTATAAACGCATTCTATGAACACCTTCAGGAATGCATGGATCATGCGATCCCAAATAAAACCAAGACCCAATCCTCCAAAGGCAGACGTCCTGTCTGGTGGACCCCAGCCATAAACATACTATACAATAGAAGGAGGAAGCTACTTAATGATAGAGCAAAATCCCAAAAAGGGAAGGCATCACTGATCAGTATTAGCAAAAAACTACGGGCACTCATAAAATTGTCTAAGGCCAGCTTCGAGAGAAAAATTGCACAGGACACTAAGGATAATCACAAGGCTTTCTTTAGTTATGTTAGGAACATGGGTGGTAATTCCCAGATATGCTCAGAATTAGTCCAAAATGACAAAAAATACACTGAACCCACAGACATTGCCAACATCCTAGCTGACAGGTTCAGCGCAAACTTCTCCCCCCCATCCCCACCAAAAGGGCAAATATCTATCCCAGCAGAGTGCTGCCCCCCCTGACATCTCAGATGCTCAGGTAAGAGCCGCCCTCTCCAAAGCAAAAAACACAGCATCAATGGGACCAGATGGTGTCCCGGGCTGCGTCCTACATGAACTCCAAGAAGAGCTAAACCCAAACATAAAACTTCTGTTCAGTCTCAGCCTTACTACAGGATATGCGCCCAAAGAGTGGCGTACAGCAACAGTGGTCCCTCTCCATAAAGGTGGTGCCTCAATGGATCCTGGAAACTATCGCCCCATAAGCCTGACTAGCTTGGTCTGCAAAGCTATGGAAAGGATCATCATGGACCTCATAAATAAAGATATTGGGGACCTACAGACACTGGATCCTACCCAGTTCGGCTTTGTTAAGGGGAGATCCTGCCTCTTAAACCTGGTTGATTTCTTTGAAACCGTCACCAAGGCCATTGACGAGGGGAAGGTGGTCCACACAGCCTACCTGGACCTCGCAAAAGCCTTCGATACAATACCCTACTCGGGCATTATAGATAAGCTCACCAGCTTAAATATAAACCCCTATGTCACTAGATGGATTGCAAACTGGCTCAAGGACAGAACCCACATGGTTAGAATTGCTGGAGCCATGTCAGACTCCAAACCAGTTACAAGTGGTGTCCCACAAGGCTCAGTCCTGGGACCTCTCTTGTTCGGTATATATTTCTCGGAGGTACAGGCCAACACGGAAGGACTGTGGCTGACCAAGTTCGCAGATGACTGCAAACTGGGTGCCATAATCGACTCTCCAGCCGACACAAGCATCCTCCAAAAGGGCCTCATAGAAACAGACAACTGGTGCCAGAGCCATGGCCTCAAGCTAAATGCCACAAAGTGTATAGTCATCCCCTTTGGCAAAAACAAACTGCCCACAAATTACCACATAGGTGGTAATCCATTAAGTACAGAAGAAGTAATTAGGGACCTGGGGACCCAAGTTGATAGCAATCTCTCATTTGACAACCACGTGGCCAAAGTGGTTAGAAAAACATTTTATATAGCCCACCTAATCATGAAGGGATTCGCATCTAGATTAGGGGAGGTCATCGTGCCTCTTTACTCATCCCTCATCAGGCCCATAATTGAGTACAATGCCCCTTTTGGGATGTACCTTACCAGACACCTGCAGCAACTGGAAAGACCCCAAAAGTACCTCACCAAGAGGATCAAAGGGCTCAAACAGATGCCATATGCTGCCCGGTTAAAGAAACTCCAGCTCTACTCAGTGGCATGCCGCCTGTTCAAAGGCGATCTGTGCCTGACGTATAAAGCCATGTCCAACCCGGAATGAATGGACATGCTGCACCTCAGAAAATCCAAATCCCATCGAGCTACACGCTCGAGAGACTTGAACCTCAGCACTGAATTAAATAGGACATGCTGGAGGGACAGATTCATAACCCAGAGGCTTTCTTCACTCTGGAATAAAATCCCAGTCCAGGTTAGGCAGAGTCCCTTATTGACTCTCTTCAAGAGGAATCTTGATGAGTGGATGGGAGATCGTAGGTTTACCCCGGGTATCACTTCTGTGTCACTGTTAGACAGAGGCACAGTATACTAACCACGAAAAAGGGCATAGCAAAATAAATTTAAAATGGGTGGCGAAAGCCAAACACATTCTGGCTAGGCTTATAAATGCCCTAGGGCAGATAGCCTAGTATGAACCTATGAACCTATGAACACAGAGCATTACAACACAAAGGATCACCTGCACATCCTAACCTAGAGTTATCCGGGAACGAAGAGCAAGGAATCCTTTTAGTACACGCTATAGGTTAGGGGGATGGAGGGGGGGGTTGGTTGCTGACAAATGAAGTTTACTTACTCAGATGGAACGTTATGGTGAGTACATAACTTCTTTATCTGAAGTAGTTAACTTCATTTGTCCATCAACCTGTGGGACAGAGTCCCCAGCTACCCAATCCTTGGGAGGTCCTCATGGAAGGATATTCCGGAGCACTGCAGAGCCGAAGGATGCTCTCTCTCTCGAAATTATATCCAACTTGTAATGTTTAATAAAAGTATGAGATGATGCCCAAGTGGCTGCTGAACAAATGTCATCCAATGATACTCTGGACGAAAAGGCAGCAGAGGTGGAAATTGATCGAGTAGAGTGGGCGTGGACTCCTTCGGGTTCAGGTCAGCCAGAACTCTTATATGCAAGAAGTATACATTGGGAGATCCATCTGGACAATGTAACTTTTGATACTGGTTTTCCCACAGAAGGTTTAGCAAAGGATACAAAGAGTTGCTCAGATTTCCTGTGGTCAGTGGTCCTGTGTAAGTAGAACCTCAACTGCCTCTGTACGTCCAGAGAATGTAACTTGTATTCACCCTTGTTCTGATAATTTGGAAAGAATACTGGTAAATTAATAGATTGATTGATATTGGGCTCTGAAGCAACTTTGGGCAAAAAGGAGGGATTGGTCCTGAGAGAAACTCTATCTTTATGGAAAACCAGGTATGGTGGTTTGGCGCAAAGGGCTTGAAGCTCCGAAACCCTTCTGGCCGAAGTGATGGCAATAAGAAAGGCCGTCTTCCAAGATAAGTATTTTAGATCCACCGAAGCTGCAGGCTCAAAGGGAGGAGCTGTCAGAGACTGGAGAACAAGAGTTAAATCCCATGGAGGAACTGCATGTTTAACAGGAGGTCTCAAGAGGAAAGTGCCTTTTAAGAAGGTCTTGCAAAATTTGGAAGAGGCCAAGGGACCGAGATCACTTCCCACATGATAGTGGGAGATTGCGGCTAACTGGACTTTGACCGTAGAGGAGCTAGCACCCCGGTCGAATAAGATAGACAAAAATTCTAGCACTGCTGGTAACGGAGCTGTAAAGGGGGTCCGAGTTTCTGCGGTCCGCCCAAATTGAAAAGCGTTTCCATTTGCTATTATAAACCTTTCTCGCAGAAGGCTTGTGAGCGGCTACTGGAATAGCCTTAACAGAGGACGAGATACCGGGAGTCCTAGCTATTACTGGAATTGGATCAGCCAAGCTGGAAGCTTGAGGTTGTCCAGGTTCGGGATTGTTAATCCTAGTGGGTGAGAGATCAGATCCGGAGTAGGATCTAGAATCCATGGGGGATTCACTAGATGAGACCATAGAGAAGGGAACCACGCTTGACGAGGCCAGAATGGGGCTATGAGGATCACTCTGCTCCCCAACCGATGGGCTTTCTGCAAGAATTTTAGCATTAGGGGAAGAAGTGGATAAGCATAAAGTAGACCGGATGGCCAAACATGCACAAGAGCGTCTCTGGGGGATTCCCCTGGTGTGGGAATTAGAGCTAAGTAGTCGCTGCACTTTACATTCGGAGACGTGAAGATATCGCAGCAAAGTTGACCCCACTTGAGGATGATTTGCTTCGCTACTCTCGGGTTCAGAGACCACTCGTACGGTGAAAGGATGGTTCGACTCAGCCTGTCTGCCAAAATGTTCGATCGGCCCGGAATGTGCATCGCTATGAGAAAGCAGTTGGTGGAGATCGCCCGTTCCCAAACTCTCATGGCCTCTCGACAAAGTGGGTAGGATCTAGTTCCTCCTTGCTTGTTGATATACCAGACTACTGACATGTTGTCTGTCTGAATTGCAATTGTCCCCAAGGGAAGAAGGGCTTGGAGTGCTTGCAACGCCAAAAGCACCGTTCTCATCTCTAGGACACTGATATGCAACAAGGTCTCTGAATGGGTCCACATGCCTTGGACTGTTCTGCTCATACAGTGCCCCCCTACCCGAGGCAAGAAGCATCCGTGGTCACCGTGGTTAGAGGAGGGGACATAGAGAAGAGGCGCCCTTTCTGGAGGTCCGGGGACTGGAGCCACCAGAATAGGGCTTTCCTGCAAACCCTGCTGACGGGGATGGGTGAACTCAGTGGATGTTGTAGGATGGACCATTGAACCTGCAAGGTCCATTGTAGTACCCTCATGTTCAAGCGTGCTAAGGGTAGCAGGTTGATTGTTGCCACCATGGAACCTAGAGCCCTCAAGACCAATTCTGCTGGAGGAGCCGGGGAGTGTAGAAGGGCCAGCACGTGGAGCTTTAATGTTCGAAGCCGGTCTGGAGTTAAGAAGACTTGCAAAAGGTTTGTGTTTAATCTGGCCCCAATGAAGTCCAAAATATGGGTTGGTTGAAGAGAAGATTTTTTGATATTGATTGTGATTCCCAGTCGGGAGGCCAAGTGGAGGAAGTAATCTCTGGCTGAACACAGTAGATGCCTGATGGGGGCGGTCAGGAGCCAGTCCAGGTACGGAAAGACCTGTATTCCCTGGAGTCTCAGGTGGGCTGCTACAACTGCCAAGACTTTGGTGAACACCCTGGGGGCTGTGGTGAGACCAAAGGGAAGGACCCCGAACTGATAGTGGCTGGCTCCTAGCCGGAAGCGGAGAAACCTTCTGGATCGCCTGTCCATCAAAATGTGGTAGTACGCATCCTTGATGTCTATACAGCACATCCAGTCGTTCTCCTGCAGGAGTGGGAGAATGGATTGAATGGTGACCATCCGGAACTTTTCTTTGGCCACTGACAGGTTTAGAAAGGACAGGTTGAGGATTGGTCTTAAGTCCCCTGTCTTTTTTGGCACCAAGAAGAACCTGGAGTAAAAGCCTGATCCGGATATGTGCTGGATTGCTCTTTTTTCTAGCAGCTGGAGTATTTCTGTGGCTGCTGCCTCCCTTTGATTGGGTGGAACATCGGGGATGCTCCGGGGTTTGGGGTGGAGATTGAGAAAGGGGATCTTGTAACCTCTGGATATGATTTGAAGCACCCAGCGATCTGTTGTGATGGACTCCCAAACTGCTAGGTGCCTCCAGAGTGGAGCAGTCTGGTAACCCTTCAGGGTTGCTGCGTGGGCTGATCAGAAAAGGGTTCTCTCGACCCGAAATTCTTCGGTCCCCCTCTGCCTCTGGGCCGGCGTCCACCCTACCCTCCTCTGCCTCTAAAGGATGAGGGGTCCAGAGAGAAATGGGACCGTTGAGACTTCCGGAACCACATCTTCTTCTGTCCCTTTGGTCCGTAGAAAAGGACCTCTGGGGAGCCGAGAAGTGGACTCCGACAGCAGACGTCTTTCCCGTCTTTCTCTCTCTGGACCAGCATGTTGCATACCGTCTTGCCAAACAGCGAAGAACCGTCAAATGGGGCATTAGCGAAGGACACCTTGAAGGGTTCTGCAAAATCGCAATGGTGGAGCCAAGCATGCCGTCGTAAGACAATGCCCGCTCCGCTAGCTCTAGCGGCTCCTTCCATAGCATGGGAGAGGAGCTGCATAGAGGTGTTCGTAATGGATTTGAGAGTGGCCATTTGGGTTGAGAATACCTTCTTATCCTCGGCTGACATGGACTCTGGGGGCGACCCGGCGTATTCTTTGATGAGATCCCACTGGAGTCGTATCACGTGTGCCATATAATTCAGCGACCTTACAGAGAAGGTGGCTGAAGCGAACATCCGCTTCCCCAGGCAGTCCATCATCCGAGACTCCTTGTCTGGAGGATGGATCGAGGAACTCTCCTGGGCTATTTCATTTCTGGTGGCGGCCACCACCAACATGGCATCTACAGGAGCACCCTTGCTCCAACACGTCCTATCAGAAGGGGGGCTGAGGATTTTATCTGGTCTCTTTGGAATGGTCTCCACAGTGTCTGGTTCCTTCCATGCCCTGGTAGTAATCAGGTCTACCAGGGGGTCGGCGGGAGGGGACACCCAAGAGGTAGATGGGCCTGCATCAAATGCCTCCAGAAACACAGACTCATCAGAGGAAGGTTTTTGGGCTGACCACCCCCACTCTAATTTGAAGCATTTCCATGATGTCTCCGAAGGAGACGTCTTCGGGAGGTGACCTTGGGGAACCTTCTCCTTCCTCTAAGTCTGTGTCTTCTGTCATGGACTCAGGTGAGTCCAAGTGCCTCCTCTTGCATTTACGTTTGTGAGGAACCTCCTCGGGGGGGGGGGGGTGTCCAAAGAGGCCTTACCAACCACATCCTGTTCCTCCAAGGGAACTATCTGGGACATAGGCGCAGGCTGTCCCTGGGGCCGGGTGATGGAAGGTAGGCCCATCTGAGAGGGAGTGCAAGGTGGAACCGTAACAGGAGCCTGGGGCCTCGAATCCCTCGACAATACCCTCTCCATGACATCGAACTCCGAAGGAGAACTGCTCTCTCTGGGATCCAAGAGCAGTCCCTTCGGATCCGATGTGTGGATTGGAGCCGGCGCCGAAGCAATCGGATCCGAAGGGCCAGTATGCTCCGACCGAGATGGAGCCGAAGACACACTGACACCTCCAGATCTGAAGCTCACCTCTCGGCTCTGAGAGCTCGGATCCGAAAATGGACCCGACAAACTCGAGGGTGCCGTGGGCGCCGAAGTACGAGGTACTATCGGCACCGACACTCCCCCGGCTCCCATGCTACCAGGCTCCGAAGGCTCCGAGACCCGAAAGTTGGTCGGAGAAGAAGCAATCGGGGCGAAAAAGGGGGTCAAGCTCCCCCAGAGGGGGGGGGAGGCAGGAGCACTCCCATCTGCAGCTGGGCCTGGAGGAACCTACGCATCATCCGGTCCATGTCTGCATCGGACAAGCTTCGGGTTGACCTAGAGGAGGTCACCGAGGCAGGCCGGAAGTGCCGCCTCGATGACCTCGAAGGCGGCCGGGTCTCCTCCTCCTCTGGCTCTGGGGAAAAGCGGGGTGAATGGAGCCGGGAAGGTGAAGGCCCGGAGGCCCTGGGAGAAGCTACTTGCTTGGCTGGTGGGGCCGAGGAAGAAGACTCGGCCAGCCGCTTGTGGTGCTTCTCTTTTCTCCTCTCTCTCCTAGTTTCCCTCTCCTCCTGGCCTGAGGTGGGAGGGTGAGTCCCGGCCAGGGGAGCAGGGATGGAAGGTGGCACTGCCGCGGCCACGGCAGGTGCCACGGAGGGAGAGGAGCAGTCAGTCCGGGGCACCAGTCCCACCAGAATCAACTTCGACCTCCTGTCCCTCAAAGCCCTGGGGTTGAAGGCCGCACAAATAGTGCAGACTAAGGAGAGGTGGTCAACCCCAAGGCAGATAACACACCGAGTGTGGCCATCCACTATGGCCACACTCGGTGCATTTAGAAAAGAAGGCTTTAGGGGCCTCAGACATGACTAATGACAAGATTACACTAGGCCCAAAGACAAACACGCCTTCACACACACACGGGGGGGGGGGTAATTTAACTAAAAATTAACTACAAAAAACAGTTAACAATTAGAAACTAACTAAGGAGTAACACACACACAGATTTTACTGTTATAACAGAAAAGAAAAGGATTTTTCTCACAAAAAAGATCTACTCCCACGCCTGGAACTCATTCAGAGCTGCTAACTGGCGGCAAACGTGATCTGAGGTCAGGAAGGGATAGCAGGGGATTATGGGCAAGGGGAGGAGCTCGGAGCTCAGATCTTAGCTGTTTGAAGCTGCCGGCTCGGATCTGATATGGATCCAATACCCACAGGTTGATGGACAAATGAAGTTAACTACTTCAGATTTAACATTTGCATGTTCCCAAAAGGTAAAAGTTAATACTTTAACATATGAGCTTGACAATTTAAAATCCTGAAATTTAAAGCAGCAGAATAAACTTTCTTCCAGAACTTGTCAAAATATTTTCCATCCTTGTTAGGGGAAATGGAGTTAGCAGCAGTAATCTGTTTAGCAGGAGTAGTTTTAGATACAGAAAATACTGTTGGATCTGCTATGGGGTTGGAAAACAAATACTTATGAGCCTGAGGTACCCTGTATAACCTGTGAGGGGGGCACGAAGTTGACTATTAGGCAAACTAGAATCAGTGAGAAAAACATTCTCTAAAGCAGGCAAAATAGGAGGAACAGTGAAGATTCAGGCATATTCAACAGTAACAAGTCATAAATAAAAGTTATATACTCACCATAACTATCCATCTGTGTTGTCCATTTTCATTCTTCCTCAATAAATGAGTCTCGGATCTGACCCTCGAATCCTACTCTGTTGCTTTTCTCTAGATTCTAGGATCTGACTCTCAACCTCCTCCCTTCACCCATAATGCCTCTGACCATTGCATTACCTCAGATTGAGTTTGCTGCTACTATACTATCTTAGAAATATAAAACATCATCATATAACTGCAGAAAAAGTGAAATAGTAACAGGACAGGGAAATGAACTGTGGTTCCTAACAAAAAATTTCAGCAGGGCAGTGCCAAAGATATGGATGGGGGAAGGTACGGGGAAAGTTGAGGAATAATGAAAATGGACAAAATAGATGCATAGTTATGAGAGTACATAACTTTTATATCTGATGCTGTCATTTTCATTTGTTCCTCAATGAATGGGACAAAGTCCCCAGCTACAGTAACTTTGGGTGGCCTTCATGAAAGAATGTTCCAGGGAACAGCACAAGCAAATGCAGCCCTGTTTCTGGAGATGACATCCAACTTGTAATGAGCAATAAAAGTTATGAGCATTAGACCAAGTGGCAGCTGCACAAATATCATCAATAGAAGGTCTGGCACAAAAGGCAGCTGAAGTAGCTAATGACCTAGCTGAATGTGCTTTTGGTTGTCTTGTCACGGTTAAACCTCTCAAAGAGTAAACATGAGAAATACAATCTGTTATCCATTTCGCTACTGTATTTCTTTGAAACTGGTTTTCCCAATTTGTTCTTGGCAAATGAAACAAACAATTGGCCAGTTTTCCTAATTACTTTTGTCCTATGGAGATAGAAACGAAGTTGCCTATATACATATAAAAGGTGAAGCATGTATTCTCCATTATTGCCAAATTTAGGAAAGAAAACTGACAAGTTGATGACGTGATTGATGTTTGTTTCCGAGGCAACTTTGGGTACAAAGGAAGGTTATTGCATAAGACAACTCTGTCTTTATGGAAAATCGGATGAGGCAGTTTTGAAGAGAGTGCTTGGAGTTCAGAGACTCGCCTCACAGAACTTATAGCCACAAGAAAGACTGTTTTTCAAGAAAGAAATTTGAGGTCTACCTTAGCTGAGGGTTCAAGGGGGACTGTACTAAACTTTATAATACAACAGCAAGATTCCAAGGTGAAGTAGGATCCTTTACTGGGGGTCCAAGTAAAAAGGTACCTTTAAGAAAATGTCTTGCATAACTTGGATGAAGCTAAAGGGAAAGCATTACATCAGATGTGAAAGTTAGAGATGGCGGATAGCTGAACTTTGGTGGAGAAGCTCACTCCACCTTGAAAAATCAAGGCAAAAATATAAAACAGCAGGGAATGGAGCAATGAAAAGATCCAATGCTCTCAGCCAAGTCCAAAACGAAAACATTTTCCATTTACTTTTATAAGTCTTTCTTGTGGAGGACTTCTGAGATGAAAATAAAATTTGATGAACCAAAGAGGAAAGTCTGGAATGCCTAGCCATCCTTGGAATTGGAGCAACCATGCAGTCAACCTGAGGCCTGCAATGTCCAGATGAGTCATCCCTGACAGATGTGAAAGGAGATCTGGAATAAAAGAAAGTGGTCGGAGAAGATCACCCACTTCCAAACTTTCATTGCTTCTCGGCAAAGGGGGCAAGATTTGGTTCCCCTTGTCTGTTGATGTACCAGACTACTGACATACTGTCCATTTGGATAACAACTGTCCTTAGATGAAGAGAGTTCTGAAGGGCCTGCAATGCCAGAAGGATCACTCTCATTTCCAGGACATTTACATGCAATTTGGACTCTCTTGGGGACTTGAACAGCCCATCCCAAGAAATGCCCCACCCCACCCCAATTGGGATCTGTGGTCAAGGCAGCATTTGGGGGAAGAAGGATAAAGGTATGTCCTTGACAAATCTCATCTGATTGAATCCACCACAGTAAGGAGTCCCTGCAGACTCTAAATAGTTTTAAAGGTGTTGCAAAGGTTGATGAAGAATGGACCGTTGTACTACTACTGTCCACTGGGGGATTTGCATGTGAAGACAAGCAGTATGTATCAAGGAATCACTACGGACATTAATCCCAGGGCTTTGAGAACCATTTTTGCTGGGGGGG
This sequence comes from Protopterus annectens, assembly GCF_019279795.1. NCBI lineage: Eukaryota > Metazoa > Chordata > Ceratodontiformes > Protopteridae > Protopterus > Protopterus annectens. The sequence goes on from NC_056739.1 coordinate 1,502,743,979, forward strand.
TGGAAAAGAATATGTCCAACATGCAATCTCTACGTAATAATTCTGTTTTGTGGTAAGAGAGCAAGACGACTGACTGTATCTAGACATGCCCCTATTAAAGTCTAAGTCTTGAAGTGGTTGAAGATGGGACTTTAAAAGATTGACTGTGATACCCGTGGATTGAGATAATCAGAGTAAGTAATCTCTGGCTTTTAGTAGGAGAAGCCTGGTTGGTGTGGTGAGGAGTCAGTCGTCCAAATAGGGAAACACTCTGAATCCATGCAGTCCGAGATGAGCTGCTACCACTGCCATGAATTTGGTGAAACACCCTGGGGGATATGGTGAGATCAAGGGCCATGGCTCTGAACTGGTAATGGCTGGCTTCCAGCCAGATGTGTAGGTATCTTCGAGAGTGTTTGTTCGTTTTGATGTGATAGTATGTTTCCTGAAGTTCTAAAGAGCACATCCAGACGTCCTTCTGTAATACAGGCAGAGTGGACTGAACCGTGGCCATCCAGAACTTGGAGTTCTTTACAAACTGGTTCAGATAATTGAGATCCAGGATAGGTCTCAGGTTCCCAGTTTTCTTTGACACTAAAAAGAACCTTGAGTAAAATCTGGATCCTCTTTGGTTTGGTGGGACCTCTTTTGTCTAGCAGCTTTTAAATTTCCAGAGCTGCTACCTCCCACTGATTGGGTGGAACATTGGGGAGACATTTTGTTTTCACTGAGGAAACTTGCAAAAAGGAAATGAAATATCCTCTGGATAAAATTATTTGCACCCACATATCTTTTGTGATGGCTGCCCTGGCTTTTGGGTACAAAGACATGTGCCCCTTGACTGCCTCCAGAGAAGAACAGTCAGGCAATCCTTCAGGATTGATGAAAATGTCCGTCTGAGAAGGAATCTCGGAAACCTTGGTTTTGTGGACGCATTTTGCCATGTGGGTGGCATCTACCATTCTTATTATTTTCTCCTCTGCCTCTAGGACAGAAATCTCTGTGCGATTCTGGAAAAGGTCCTTGAAATTTCTATAACCGCATTTTCTTACCACCACTTTAATTTCTAGAAAAAGGTCTTTGTGGGGTAGAAAAATGTATTCTATGGCAGATGAGGTCTTTCTATCTTGCTCATTGAGGGAAAGTGTCTCTTTAATATTGGGCCCAAACAGAGAAGATCCATCAAAGGGAGCACTGATGAATGATGGTTTAAAGGGCTCCACAAAGTCACACAATCGCATCCAGGCATGTCTCCTAACGGCTGTGCCTGAACCTATGGCCCATGAGGAACCTTCAGCTGCATGAGAGATTAACCTCATGGATGCATTCGATATACATTGTAGGTTGGCCAATTGTGAGGAACAAGTCTACTCTTCCTCTGCTGACATTGACCCAGGGGTAGAGTTAAAGAGTTCCCTAATTAAGTCCCTCTGTAATCTAGTGAAACATGCCAGGTAGTTTAGCAACCATTAGGCAAAGGTCTCTGAAGCATAAACTTGCTTCCCATACCTGTCCAATGCCCTAGATTCTCTATTAGGGGGATGGACAGAGAAGTTCTGTTCAGCCAGCTCCTTTTTAGTGGCTGTCGCAACAACCATGGCAGCTACGGGGATTCTCTTACTCCAATACTGTCTTTCTGTAGGTGCTCCAAGAATCTTACCAGAATGCCTGGTAATCAGTTCTACGGTGTCCAATTCCTTCCATGCTAAGCGGGAGATTACGATCTATAAGCTCAGATGCCAGGGCGGTGGGGGGGAGGGGGTAACCCAAAATGTGGATGGGCCAGACCCGAAGGCTTCTAGGAACACCAACTCCTCCTGGGAAGGGGTTTGGGAAGGACAACCACCTTTTTGGCAGAGGATTTCTAGAATGTCTCCAAAGCAGACATCTTCTGGTGGAGATCTAGGGAACCCTTCTCCTTCATCGAAATCTGTGTCTTCTGTCAAAGATTCCTGAAGGGAATCTAAGTGTTTCCTTTTGCAAAACCTCTTCTGGAGAACCTCTTCAGTGGGATGCTCTGAACAGGTATAGGAAGAGGCAGGGAATTCCCTAACTGGAACTGCCCGGAAGCTCTCACGGGCTGGCTGTCCTTGTGGCATAGGATACAGGATCCAAAGAGGGAAGAGGAATTGGATCCAAAGGGTTAAGAGTCGAGACCGCTCTCAGGTGACAGAATACCCTCTCCACCATCTCAAAGTCAGAGGGACCAGGAGAAGCAGAGACGAGAGCTGAAACTCTCAGACAAACCACGGCCCTCCCCAGCCCTCTGCTCTGAGGGAGGAGTCAGAGCAGAGCTGTCAAGCACAGAGGCCCCAAGGGGAAGTGACAGCTCTGAAAGCTTCAGAGTCCAGAGCATTCCCTCAGATCAGACACTATGGCTCTGAAACATGTCCTTCTCAAGGGGAGACAAAGACGAATGGATCAGGGATGTAGTCAGAGTCAATAATAAAGGCATCTTGAGAGCAGACGGTTCGACTCTTGGAGATCTCGGATCCAAGGGCTCTGAAACAGAAGGGTGAATCAGAAAAGGAGTAATGACAGTATGTGAGGGAGGTTTAAGGCTCATGGATTTGATGGGAGACGGAGCAGTCAAGAAACCCATCTGGATCTGTGTTTTAAGAAATTCTCTCATCATCCTATCCACCTCTGCTTCGGAAAGATGGAAGGAGGTCAAGAACACCTTCTTGGAGTCTCTTGCAGGAAAGGAGATCTCAGTCTAGGAGAGACAGGCTCTGGACAGAAGCAGGGGCTTTGGAGCCAAGGACACTTGGTAGTAGAAAGCATTGGATCGGAGTGTTTGGAAATCTTAGCTGGAGGCTCAGATGCTGGAGCAGACTTGGAAGATCTGACAGGGGAGCACATTCTACGCTTCCTGGGCTCTGTAGATTTTGATTTCTGAGAAGGGGGTTGAGCCCCTGAAGAAGACACAGCAGAAGAAGGCACAGAAGCAGGAATAAGGCCCTTCAGCACTAATTTGTTACAATGATCACTAATGACTCTAGTGTTGAAACAAGCATAAATATTACAAGCAGTATCTAGGTGAGCAGGACCTAAACAATAAATGTACTCCCTGTGGCCATCAGAGATGGGTATCTTGTGCTCACAGGAAGTGCACATCTTAAAGCCAGTAGGCTTTGACTCAGCGATGCTACGAGGAATGCCTAACAGCAAAAAGTCCGTCAAGCAAAGGAGAAAAAAAGTCATTTTTTTTTTGGTGATAGAGGAAAAAGAAGAGAAAAGAGGAAATACTTATCCCAGCTGAATGTAACCTCCCTGTCATCTCAGATGTCCAGGTGAGAACCGCCCTCAGCAAAGCTAAAAACACAGCATCAATGGGACCTGACGGTATCCCGGGTTGCGTGCTACGTGAACTCCAAGAGGAGCTAAACCCGCACATAAAAATGCTATTTAACCTTAGCCTTACTACAGGATATGTACCTGAACACTGGCGTACAGCAACAGTGGTCCCACTCCACAAAGGAGGCACCTCTACAGACCCTGGTAACTACCACCCCATAAGCTTAACCAGCCTGGTCTGCAAAGCTATGGAAAGAATCATTATGGAACTCATAAACAGAGACATTGGGGACCTACAGACACTTGATCCCACCCAGTTCGGCTTTGTAAAGGCCAGATCCTGCCTTTTGAACCTGGTTGACTTTTCAAAAGAGTCACTAGAGCCATTGACGAGGGCAAAGCAGTCCATACAGCCTACCTGGACTTGGCTAAAGCTTTCGACACAATACCCCACTCAGGCATCATAGATAAGCTCAACAGCTTAAATGTAAATCCATATGTCACAAGATGGGTTGCAAACTGGCTAAAGGATAGAACCCATAAAGTCAAAATCGCTGGAGCCATGTCAGACTCAAAGCCAGTCACAAGTGGTGTCCCACAGGGCTCTGTCCTGGGACCCCTCTTGTTCGGCATTTATTTCTCAGATGTAAAAGCAAACATGGGAGGGTTGTGGCTGACAAAGTTCACAGATGACTGCAAACTAGGCGCCATAGTCGATACACCAGCTGACACACACATCCTACAGAAAGGCCTCACTGAAACGGACAACTGGTGCTGGAGTCATGGCCTTAAACTAAATGACAAAAAATGTATAGTCATCCCCTTTGGGAAAAACAAAGTACCCACAAATTATCACATAGACAGTAACCCACTAAGTACGGAAAAAGTAATCAGAGACCTGGGGACCCAAGTCGATAGTGACCTCTCATTTGACACCCACATTGCCAAAGTGGTTAGAAAGACTTTCTACCTTGCCCACCTTATCATGAAGGGATTCACATCCAGATCAAAGGAGGTCATTGTACCCCTGTACTCCTCCCTTGTCAGGCCCATGATTGAGTACAACGCCCCATTTGGTATGTACCTCACCCGGCACTTGCAACAGCTGGAGAGACCCCAAAAGTACCTCACCAAGAGGATCAAGGGTCTCCAACATGTCATATGCTGCCAGACTAAAGAAACTCCAGCTCTATTCAGTAGCATACCGCCTACTCAGAGGTGGTCTGTGCCTGACGTACAAGGCCATGTCCAATCAGGAATTGATGGACATGCTCCACCACAAAAAATCCAAATCCATCAGAACCATGAGAGCTAAAGATTTAAACCTCAGCACAAATATGAATAGGACATGCTGGAGGGACAGATTCATAACTCAGAGGCTTCCCATACTCTGGAACAGAATCCCAATTCATGTTAGGCAGAGCCCCTCACTGACTCTCTTCAAGAGAAATCTTGGCAGTGGATGGGAGATCGTAGGTTTACCTGGGTGTTATCTCTGTGTCATTACTAGACAGAGGCACAGTAAACTAATTCTATTATGTAAGGGGGTCTTCACTGTGTCACTACTAGACAGAGGCACAGTATTCTAAATCTATTCTGTACACTTTTGTACCATTACATGGGGTGGCGAAAGCCACATCACTATGGCTAGGCTTATAAATGCCCCAGGGCAGATAGCCTAGTACTAAACTATGAAACTATAAGTTATACCAATAATGATAAAATTACTACCGAACAGAAAATGTACAGGAGAAAGGGAAATATTAGCTGGTAAAGAAGAATACTCATAAAAAAGGATAAAACTAGCTTGGCAGTAAAAAGAGGATGCTATCAGAAAGCTAAATAAGGAAAATTAAGTTACACTGCAAGTTTTACTCACTATTCCCAAAAATACAAAACCTGCTGAGGTAGAGAGAATCCAATCCCGACCAAATTGTTAGAGCGGCAAATGAAATCTGATTTAATGCTGTGGTCAGGGGCATTATGGGTAAAGGGAGGAGCTTTTTGAGTCAAATCCTAAAATCTAGAGAAAAGCAGCAGAGTTGGATCTAAGACCGATTCACTGAGGAATGAATGAAAATGACATCACCAGATCACATTCTCTGTGCTATACAAATTTCAATTTGTTCAAAAAAAAAAAAAAAGCTCTGAAATACTTGATAACAGAGTAGCTCTTTTTAATTCTATTTTCCTAAATATCCTAAGTGAGTTTGCTCTACTCAGAAAAAAGTGCTAAAAAAAGAGTTAAGGCCAAACCTGCCCCCTTAATTGTCTCAAAATACAAATAACCTTATTTGACTTAGAGATACAGCCTGGAATACATGGTTATCCAATAAAATCCTAACAAATACCCCAAAATTCAGAGAACTCAGACGCCAAACCAAACATCAAATAAAGTTAGATAAAAAATAGTATACTGACCTGCAACATAAAAACTACAAATATTCCAAAACATACTGGACCTCTATAAACCAGTTCCTCAATCCTGGCCACACCACTCAACCATCTTCTACACTTAACAATAACAACTCTACCAACTCTGCTGATGCTGTCAAATGCCATTTCATTCAGTCAGTCTCATCACTGCTCCAAAATTTCCCTAATACCAACAATCAGACCACAGTACTACCTACCATCCTTCTTCATAACCTCTCCTTCCAACCAGCCCCCATTACTTACACAAAAAGGTATTACTAAGACTGAAACCCACCACCTTAACCCCCAACAACCTATTTTGTGAGTACCATACGATGACTGCAACAGCAATAGATTACCCCATCTCAATTCTAATAAATTACTCTGTCAGTGGAGCACATGTCTCTATCCTAAGGAAAAAAGCCACATTCCTCCCCCACAGAGGAGGACATTCCAACTGAACTCTCAAACTACAGGCCCACTGCCATCTTGCTCCCCTATCAAAAATACTCAAGAAATGTATCCAGTCAACTTTTACATTACCTTATCCAAAGTAACCTCCTCTCTTCATCTCAGTATGGCTTCCACCCCATCGCAGTACCTCTACTGCTTTACTTAGTTTCACCAATATAATAAACACAAACAGGAATGAGGGAAACCTAGTGTCTGCCCTTTTCCTTGACTTTGACATAAGCACTCACTCTATTCTCCTATACAAACTCTATAAGCTAGGACTCGACACCACTGCTTTATCATGGTTTTGTAGTTACCTCCAAATTAGAGCTCAAGCTGTGAAGTGGCATAATGACATCGTATCCTTCCCCTGTCCCAGTCAGTGTACCACAGGGTTCAGTCTTGGTACCCATTCTCTTTACAAAAAATATCTATGACCTACATAAAGCCTGTAAAACTGCATCTCTAGTACAACATGTAGATGATGCCAGTTATCTAGATCACAAAGAAACATCAACAAACTACAAGAACTTACTCAGCAGTCCTTCTCCTCTATAGAAACCTGGCTGAAATCTGCCCTACTATTCCTAAACCCAAATAAATTCAAACTAATACTATTTACTCCCAAACAACTTACAATTAACAAAACCTCCTTCTCACTTACCTCATCTAACCAAACAAAAATTAAACCTTCACACATATTAAACTGCTAGGCATCTGTGTAGATGAGAATCTAAAATCTGGCAAACATCCAAAATATAGTGAAAAAAAATTACACCAAAAACTGCATTCTCTCCACACAGCCAAACCCTTCCTCTCAGACACTATAAGAAAGCACACTGCCTCCTCTCTCTTCTTGCCTACTCTGATGTATTATGCACCCATCCTTAATGACATCCAAGCGACCTCGCTAAACAAACTCGAGTGATGTTAATATGAAACAGCAGGATTACAAATAGAATCCACCACTGTACCGCCTTAAGGAATTACACTGGCTTGAATTCCCACATTATCTAACTTGGTCACAATTTCCACAAATCCATAACATTGTATATAAACCTAACTGTCCATCCATTTCCAATCTCATACAAATATATATAACCCTTTCCAGGTCACTATGTTCATTAGACAAATACTTAAGTACCCAAACCCAACAATTCTGCTGGCAAATCACTACTCTCCCACCACCTCACTAAATTCTGGAATTCCATCCCACTAACAATACAACAAGAACACGCCCTAAAAACATTTAAAACTCAACTAAGGTCCTACCTAATCAGTTACGGCTCTGTACATGTACTGCTCCTTGATAATCTCCAAACCCTTACAAACTCTCACCACTTTTATGTAACTGCTATAATACAACTACTTCCTCACATATCACTTACCCCTTCCACTACTATCTCTGTCCCCCCATTACCTGGACCTCCTCAATACTCCTTCATATTATGTAACCATTTTCATCTATTTATTACTTATCTATTTCAGTTGTTTATATTTGAAAATAACTAGACTCATAGGTTCGATATTAACTAACGTTTATTGTATTCTTGCTTAGATTTAACTGTCATATCTCTTACTCTTCTATGTAAATACATGTATTGTGTAAATCTTATATAACTGCCTTCTAGTCATTCTGCAAAATGGAGCATTTCTCTCATGCCTCCACTGAAAATGGGACCTATGCCCAGCTGGATTTTCCCAGTAAACAAAAGCAATAAATAAATCTTAGATAAAGTCTCATAAAAGGATACATCTTCAAAAGGGAAATATGAAACCACACTTTCATCAGAATCAGAATGTTCAGATTAAGAAAAAAAATTTCAGAGGTACAACCATCCCCCTGAAATGCCTGCTCTTCTGACTGAAGATCAAAGTCAAAAAATGACTGAACTCTTCTGTTTCTTGCATGAAGAAATAGGGGGCATAGAAAAAGCATTAATCATCTCCTTAGCAAATCCCAGTAGATCTTTCCTGTCCATAGAGATGAAGAGAGAAAACTGGAAGGCATTCTCACCAAGTTCCAGAGAAACACCCTGGAATATGACTGACCTTTAGTGGACATACTGCCCCATATTCTGGTACTCCCCTGCCTGCCATGGGCACCCCTATGTCTGCAGAGGAAGTGGCTATCCCCCTATCTTTGCCGACTATAAATACAACACCAACTGGAGAAGATGAGCAGTCTGAGGGACAACAAGCAGCCTGAGCAGTCACCCACCAAAGTCTGAGGCAAAATAGGAGCAAGTCTGACACCCATAGACTCTCCAACAACTTTATTCTTCTTGCATATAGAAGACGATATAGCCACGGAGACTGGATGTCAATCTACAAGTAAACCAAGAATTCAACCTCAAAATCAGATAGCAGAGCCTGAATGTCCATAGAATATATGGTAATAATATATGGTATTGAGGCAAGTATGCCACTGACGACAACCACAAGTACAGTATCTTACTTCAAATACACAATACCTGAAGAAAAATGCTGTCAAAAAATAGAATTTTTTAAAACACAAAAAGTCCACAGAAGCATTTACACAAACTGCCTTAAAAACAGTCCTAAAATTTCCTAGAAAAACACATTTAGTGGAAGGTTTTCCCCCAACAAGGGACTTATTTGGCCAGTCTTGAAGATCACCAACAGATCAACATTTCCATGAGGCCTGCTGAAGGAGCATTCTTTGGCAGCAAAAAAGCTGTAAGGATATTCATGCTCTGTCTTTACAAGGAACTTTTCTCAAGATCCTGACAGAGAAAATGGAAATCTCCCTTAAGCTTTAAAAGCTGTCCAGTCATATGATGTAGGACACGAATAGCTTAGGTTACTGCAACACTGATTAGTATCTTGAATATTATTATTTTTATAATGTAGCAAAAAGTATTCTAAGAACTAAGACTACATGGAAATGGAGAAAGGAGATTTGACCAGTAAGAATGACTACAAGTACAGGTACAGAAAGTAGGCAAGGGGGGCTGTAATTTACTGGAGGAAATTAACAAAACAATGGTACTGGGAGCAAATAACTTAGGAAAGAAAGGTAACTTAGATCTATGAATGGGAAACAGAAAATTTACCCCAGAAATACAGGAAGCTCCTACATGCTTTATCCCATACATAGGTCCCCTCAAATTATATATAGTATGATCCCAGTTATTCTCATTAGGGAATAATATATAATCATTGACCATGGGATAGGTGAGGCCAATCTACAACTAAAAAGGAGAGGTTATTTCAAGTACAAAAAGGGAAATTGGCTAGTCTTAAAATGGCCTGCAAGGGCAGCTAGCCTAGTATTTACCTATAAACCTATAAACAGAGTGGGATGAGGCTAAACAGACTGTTTAGACTACAGGTAGTAGACTGCCTTCCCTACCAGACACTGATATCAGAAAGAAAGAAAGAGGTAGGGAAGCTTTAAGTGAAAGACCAGCTGAGTCTAGAACAGAGGCTGGCTTACAAAAAGGATAAATAGTAGGGAATACAAAATACTGTACATTAATTACAAGAATCAATCAAAAGGAGTTTAGAAAAGATTGGGAAAACAGAATCTAAAGGCAATTTACAAAGGAACAATGACAGGATATCTGCATAGCTCCCAAGTATGCGAAACATGTTTAGGATTTTTGCATAAAAGTATTTGTGCATTGGTATTTTTATAACCCAAAAAAACTTCAGAGAATGTTTCTTCGGGTAAATAGCAAATGCTGATAGTGTCATGGTAAAGACAGAGGTAACTGTGTTTTTTCTGGAAATGTAGCAAGTTGGCAAATTTAAAAAATTCCCAACAGAGTACTTTGTCATAAATGTTGGGAGAGCAAACGGTTATAACTGAGGAAGTAATTGTTTTGAGCTAGGATATATAAGGTCTGAATTACCAAGACACAGTAAGACCTTACTAAAATTAATGCTTTTGATTGCCAAAAAAGAATTACTAGAAAATGGAAATAAAAATCTAAACCAACAGTAATTGAAGTACTAATTATTGTACAAGAAACAAACGAATTAAAGATGAGATCTTTAATAAAGAGAAGGAGCAAATGACATAGAAATATGTGGAATTTGTTGGATCAGTACATGCAGAATAATGTCCAGGAGGTGGAGTTAGGTTTAATGGAAGGCAGGAATTGAGCAATTTTTGTAATGTTGGAGTGAATAAAATTGTTAAAAAAAACAGTATAATGCATGAAAATCATGGAAAAGTTTACTATGGTTTATTTTCTTTTCCATTAAGTGTATTTGTGTTCATATTATGTCTTAGAACATGAGGATTTAATAAAGATGTTAAAAAAAGATAAGCAAACTGAAGAGCATGTAATGCATGGATTATGTCCAGACAGGCATGTACAAAATATGACACACAAAAAGCAACTAAGGCAGCTTTACAGTACACAGCATGTACAGTGGAATGATGTCTAATGCTTAGTAGCAACACTGGCTACAATAACTACAAGATAATACAATTTTGGTATAGGTACAGATAACTGCTCTAAGCACCCTGCCAGTACTGCACTGAATTTGTCAAATCTGCCCATGTTTCCCTATGCACACACAAACACAAAGAAAAAAAAAGCATACACAAACACACATCAAATACTAATCCCACTTCTGGAAGCACTTCTTGCAACTCTATCATTATTGCTGTAATCTGCACATTCTCCACACCCACTAACCATCATCACTACCCCCAAAAACACAGCATCTCATGATCCAGACTGTACAAGTCAGTATGGCTGGACCTCTCTTATGCTCTAGGGGATGCATGTGTTAACAATGAGCAACTAAATATATGTATTTTATTGGCAGGGTGCACTGCTTTCTCCATAGCGTGTCCTGTTCCTGTGGCTGTTAATCTACAAATGTGGAAAGCACTAGCTGAGTAGTCCCTGTAAATGATCCACAAATGGAACTGTATATGTCTGTGTACAGGATATGAAGAGAGCAATTCCCTTTCATGACGTATACTGCATACCTGAACTGGTTACGCACAAGAGTCAAATTTCAGCAGCACAAAATGTTTGTAAATACCCGCAATGTTACTTTCGTGCTTAGGAAATAAAACTAGCAGCTAAATCAAACTACTTAAAGGTAGTCAAGATGTTATAAGTCATAAAGGTTGAAATATCCTATCATTGTGGAAAATGATTTAGGCAGACTTCCATATCACAGAAATTCTCCTAACAGTGATCAATGCTAGACAGAGTTTCGAAAAACTATCACATCTACCGAAGCTGTTAGCTAAAATGGTAGTGAAATTATGTTTTCAATAATGTAACTAAATTCCGATATAGGAAAAATAGCATACTGAAAAGGTCTTGGGCGTTAACACACCTTTCCAAAAAGGGTTCCCTATTGAAATGTTGGCACTCAAAATGCTGAGTACCAACAAGTCAAAAACAGACAGAAACCCCAGAAAAAGGTAAATCTTGATGATTGCTTCTCTACTTTAAATTTCTGTTTTCCATCCATACACCTCGCATTGCCTCTCCACCACCCTTATATATATATATATATATATATATATATATATATATATATATATATATATACACACACAAACTCTGCGATTGCCATACATTGGAGAAACTGGAATATTCCAGAAAATAGCCATCTCTGACAATGTATGGAAGTCCATTTTTCTGCCAATCAGTCTCAGTGTTTCAGAACTTACTCTAGTGGCTCCCGAAACTTCAAACGGTTACCTCAGAAAAAAGATTTCACTATCAGATCTGCTGAGATTTGCAAGGTAATCATAATATGGGCTGAGCTTGCTGACAGGTGCACTTTAACTATAAAATAAGATGGAGCTGATTACACAAGAAACTCAAGCAGATCAAATATCTTGAAATAAACTAGTAGACATCAGGCAGTTATTTTTTTTTCTTGATGTGATGGAAAATCATTTTTATGTAGCCAAAAATGGTTTTCTTACTGAAGGCCTTTTGCCCCAACTCCGCAGAAAAAAATACTTCCTGATGGGAATTACCTTGAAATCCTCCACTATGTAAACTCAGTGTCAAATATCAGGGTGAAAAAACAGACTTTTTTATTTTGGTGAGAAAGTAAAGACTTCATCATCAGCAGACAACAGGGAGGGTGGAATGCCATGTGCACTGAAAGGGAGAACCATGGCTGCTTGGCCACCTTGTTGTTAGTATTAGGTCTGCCATAGCTTACATTGTTTTAAGCAATACACTCTGTATTATGTGAATGCAGAAAAGGTATACAAGAGCTTTTCAGTCCAAGGAAATGTGAAAGCATCTATTTTCTGGAATTTTGAATGCTAAGAGCAAAAATACAGCAGCTATGTGGTGTCCTGTGTAGTAAACAGGTCAACATACAGTATCCCTCCTCAACAAATCATCAGTCAATATTCAATACCACATCTAATGATTTCAGCAAGGGTACACACACACAATTCAGTTGAGAGATGCTATAAAAAAACAGCATCTTTGACAAAACTGTGCTTAATCTGATATATTGTAGCCTCTGAGTTGGAGTAAGGAGGGCTGTGCATCTCCCTGGAATGGTCTGTGGAAAACTTGTCCAACCATTAAAAAAAAAAACTTCTGAAACATATTTTTATTTATAAATCTCCATCAAGATGCCACAGTAACAGGAACAATATGGTTTAAATTTCATTTAGAAGTACCTTCTTAAATCAACAGGACTACATCAAAATATTAACAAAAAGGTTGAGGGAAAAATAAGTAATTTCCAAATCAAAATTATTGTTGTAAGTTCAGCAATAAGACAAAATGAGAAACTAGCATGCCCCTGTTGTTTTTTCTATAAAAGTAGAATTTACAACTGATAACAATTATTAATACTTGCCCATACATTTATGTGAATAAAATATATTAAAGTCTTCAAAAATATACAGCATTGTTATACAGTTAAAAACAAAATAAAACAGTCTTACTTGTGAATGAATTTAGTGTTCATATGCACATTTTGTTTTAATGTTGCAAATAGTAAATAATCCCTTCTATTCTTTCTTTCCTTTTTCCTTTGAGGTGCAAAAATTATCTTTCCTTATTAATCAGCATTATGGAAGTTTTCAGAATTCAATACCCAGTCTCCTGAATTCTCTTGATAGGAATTAAAAAATATATATTTCAAGTACATATCCTGACTGATTCTTTTCCCTGCAGACTGGAAAGCAACTCTATCAGTGGTAGACTTTTGTCAACGTATCTGGAACAACCTTATTTTGTACTTCTA
>NC_056739.1:1502762346-1502773203 GCF_019279795.1 Protopterus annectens
AGTGGAGCAGGGATTTGAAGAGTTCTAAGATTGAAGTGATTCTTAGCAAGGGAGGGAGGGAGTTCCATTTTTTTGGCTAGAGAATAGGAAAGGAGGAAACTGGCCAGGGGGACATTTTGGTTTAGATACAGAAAGAAGATTTTGTTGAGCAGATCTAAGGGGTCTGTTTGGAGTGTAGAATTGTAAGATATTAGTAAGAGCGGGGCATGCAGTAGGTTTAAAGATTATTTTGTAGGCTGTAGTAAACTGTAGGTAGACAAGGAGGTTAGGAAGCTCAAGCCACTTTAGCATATTGAGAGAGGTGCAATGATGGGAGGAGTGTTTAGATTTAGTAGCAAATTTAGCAATTTTGTTGTAGCAGCTTTCTAGTTTTGAGGAGATGGTAATAGAAAGATTGGTTAGAAGTGGAGTACCGTACAATAGTGAAGGGAGTAAATAACTAGAAGCTAGAGTTTGCCTTGTAGATGGAGAGAGAAAGTGAGCATTTCTATATAACATACCTAGCTTCTGATGGGTTTTTTTTATGTTAAGTTGGACGTGTGTATCGAATTTCAGGTGTTCATCGATAGTGACCCCAAGAAGTTTAGCAAAGGGGACAACTTCTATAGAGGAGTTGGTGTGGCTGAAGATATTGAAGGATTGCTTGTCAAGTGTGACAGTTTTTGAGGGAGAGAAGAGAAGGATTTTGGATTTATTGGCATTAAGTGAGAGATGGTTTTGAAGCATCCAGTGCTCGGTAGTTGTAAAGGCCAATTGGGTTTTTGTCTGGAGCTCAGTGAGACTAGGAGCAGAGCATACTAAAGTGGAGTCATCTGCATATTGCACTATTTTAGTGTTAGGAATGGCGGTGTGAAAGTCATTGACAAATATATTAAAGAGCATAGGTCCTAGTATGGACCCCTGGGGAAACCCGGTGGGGGTAGGAAGGAAAGTAGAGATACCGGTTTGCCATTTCATGGCCTGGGATCTGTTAGAGAGATAACTGTGGAACCAGTTAAGGCAATTTTGAGAGAGATTAAGGTTAGAGAGATGATTCAGAAGGTGAGTATGGGAGATGGTATCAAATGCTTTGGATAGATCAAGGGCGATGGTGGAAACAATATCTCCAAAGTCACGAGCAAGGTTTATTATGTCTAAGAAAGAGAGGAGAGCAGTTATAGTACTATGTCCAGGACGGAAGCCATGTTGGGTAGGGGTAAGGAGTTGATTTATGAGGAAGGGCATGAGTTGGAGATGGATGCATTTTTCAAGGATCTTTGAGATTGGTGAAAGAATGGCTATGGGTCAGAAGTTGGAGATGTTATTATTTTTGCCTCCTTTGTGGAGGGGCAGGATATAGGCTGCCCGCCACAATTTGGGGACATATGATTCCTGTATGGATCTGTTGATGAGAATGCTGATGGGAATGGCAATACCATCTGCGGCAAGCTTTAGAAAGAGTGAGGGAATATTGTCAGGGGCGTTGGAGCTTGGCTTAAGTTTAGAGAGTAGCTTTTTGATGTAGGAGGTTGAGATGGGTTTTAGATAAAAATTTGGGGGAGGATTGGGAGTGGGGGGTTTATGAGAGGAAGGGGCAGTAGGATTGAGAGGAAGGGAGGAGACCTGGTTGGGGAAGGTCTTAGTGAGTTCAGCTATAGAGTTAGTAAAAAAGGAGTTGAAGAGGGTAGCAATTTCTGTATCAGTTTTTTTGTTGTCAGGGCAGAGATTCATTTTGGTACCTGGAAGCAGAAGAGAGTTAATGGAGTTCCAGAATTGTTTGGGATTTCTGGAGTGGGTAGACTGAAGTTTAATAAAATATGATTTTTTGTCTTTTGTAACAAGCTTTTTGGTTAAGTTACGGAGTTGTTTATATTTTTGGAAGGTAACAGGGTGTTTATTTTTGTTATAAAGTTTCTAGGTTTTATTTCTTTGTAGCATGAGTGTTTTGGTGTCTTTAGTTAGCCATGGTGTGGAGT
Source organism: Protopterus annectens (assembly GCF_019279795.1). NCBI lineage: Eukaryota > Metazoa > Chordata > Ceratodontiformes > Protopteridae > Protopterus > Protopterus annectens. The sequence goes on from NC_056739.1 coordinate 1,502,764,302, forward strand.
TGGATTTTATTTGTTTTATTCTAGGTGAGGCTTGACTATTTAGGATGCTCAGGAAGGTTGTATTGAAGGAATCTATGGCTTTGTCTAGTGGAAGAGTTTTTAGGTTGTCCCAGTTTGTTAGTTTTAGGGTTTCAGAGAATAAAGAAGGGTTAAAATTTGTAAGATTATGAGTATGGATATATTGGTGTTGGTGAGGGGAGGAGTGGGTAGTTCGGTGAATGATAGCAGGGAGATGATCACTTATGGTGTCTGGTAATAAACCAGTGTATGAGATATTATTTGGGTGGGAGACTAAGATCCAGTCCAGAGTGGACCCTGGGGGGTTGTTTCGATTAGGTCTGGTAATATCATTTATTAGTTGAGTGAAATTAAGAAGATTGATAGATAGGGAGGGATTGTTGCTGTTGATTCTATTCCAGTCAATATTCACATCACCTAATATGTATGTTTCAAGCTTAATGTTAGCAGAGGCCCATAGAAGGATGTTTTCTAGAGTGGTAGTATTGTTTCCAGGGGGGATATAGATGGCCATGACACAAATACTTTTATAGTTATTCAGTTTAAGAATTCCTATGACTAGTTTAGCATTGCTGAACTGAGGAATAGCGTTTTGGTAAGGAGAGATATTCAGTAGGCTAGTATAGATTAAGGCTACTCCTCCTCCTTTTTTATTTTGGCGGTCACATCTGAGTGCTTGAAAGCCATGGGGTAAAATCTCAGAGTCAGTAATGTGGGGTTGTAACCATGTCTCTGAGACTGCTACTATATCTGGAGTAGTATGAAATAGCCAAGCATGAAAGAGTGCTATTTTGTTTTTTACACTCTGGGTGTTAATGGTAATTAGCTTGAGGTATTTATGGTTGGAAGTATTTGGAGAGACAGGGGGAGGGTGATTGCCATTAGTCTTTGGTCCAGGGTTGGGGTGAATGTCTCCTGCTAGGACAAGGCAGCTAGAGGAAGAGAGAAGCCAGACCTCTGGTTTGTAACTTGTCGTTTGTGTGTAGAAAAGTATTACTTTTGGTGAAAGATGCTTTGTTGAATAGACAAGATGTTTTAGTTTAAAATAGTGAAGTGGGTTAGGTTGTATTAGTGAGGGGGATATGTTGTGAAAGTGGGAAGAGATGAAGTTGGGAAGGTGGAGAGTAGTAGAGGTATGGGAGGAGAAAAAGGGGGGTAATTTGAAAGAGGAATAGGAGGTGGCATTGAAGGTAGTTGCTAGGAGAAGAATGTTTATAGAAGAGATAAGAAGTGTATGTGAGAGTGGAGGAGTCATTCTTAACTAGGGTAGAGAAAATTAGGAGGAGGCAGTAGGATTATAGGTGAGAAATTATGTGAAAAGGGAATAGGGTTAAAGTTGAGAGTACAGGAAGGAGAAGGAGGATTAAGTGAAACAGGAATAGGGTTATAGTAGAGAGCACAGGAAGGAGAAGGATACAGATAGTGGAGGGATTGGTTAATTGGTCAATGATGGGAGGGGGAGGAGTAGTGATATGATTGGCTCAGAGGAAGGGGAGGGGATCCAGAGTAGGAATAAATGTAGAGGTACTGGGGGTGGGTGAGATTTGGGGGTAGGGTAGGGAAGCGTAGCGGGTCAGACCTAAAGGACAGACACAGCAGCAGGATGGTGAGGAAAACAATCATTAAAGTTGAGAGTAAGTATAAAGGAAGGTAAGCAAGATGTAGAGGAAGAGATGTGTAGATGTTAGTAATGTAAACAGACAGGCTGTAGGATGAATGCTGTAGGATGGATATGAGTGAAGAAGAAGTGGCGAGTGACAGACTAAGGGATTATAAATCTATAGGTGGAAAAATAGTGAGAGAAGTGTTAGAGACAGGTAAAGACAGCCATCTAGTGGATAAGAACAGACATAGCACACAGTGGAGACCACAGGAGAAGATTGGAGGTAATAAGAAATTCAGAAAGGTTTGAAGAGAAATAGCTACAAAAAGACTAGGATAATCTGGGTGGGGGCTTCAGAGTAGAAAAAAGCAAAGAAGAGAAGAAGAAAAGCAAAGTAGAGGGGGTATGGCTGCTGGCTATTCTGGTAGGTTTACACTACAGACCTAGCAAGTTATTCAACAAAATCATTAGAAAGAGGAGGGAGTTAGAAAGGTTTTATTCTTTTTGATCCTTTGAACTCACTGCTGAGTAGAGTGAGCGAAAAGACAGGTGGATCACCTCATTTGACATACTTCTGTAGTTATATTGGAGTACAGTTCAAGGACTACTTTTGTTTCCCAGGGTGGAGTAGGACAAACAGGGTATGGTAGTTGAAAGTTGTTGGTCTTGAATGTCCAGCGGGGCACAACCAGTAGCAGAAAAGATTAGGTAAAGGTAGTGAGAACAGTTCTGTAGTTATCTTGGAGTACAGTTCAAGGACTACTTTTGTTTCCCAGGGTGGAGTAGGACAAACAGGGTATGGTAGTTGAAAGTTGTTGGTCTTGAATGTCCAGCGGGGCACAACCAGTAGCAGAAAAGATTAGGTAAAGGTAGTGAGAACAGTTCTGTAGTTATCTTGGAGTACAGTTCAAGGACTACTTTTGTTTCCCAGGGTGGAGTAGGACAAACAGGGTATGGTAGTTGAAAGTTGTTGGTTTTGAATGTCCAGCGGGGCACAACCAGTAGCAGAAAAGATTAGGTAAAGGTAGTGAGAACAGAAAGTAAATAGAGGATAAAAGCCAGGGAAGCTCAGCAGCCACACGCTAGTAGTGAATCTAAAGTAATAATTATAAAACAGAATTATAAAAATAATTCTAAAATAAAATAGAAAAACCGCTAAAAAAGTGCCAGCATCCCCCACAAAGCCTAAAACTTTCTCAAATACAAAAAATTTAAAACCTTTAAAACAGGAGCATGTTTTCCTAAGATATATGCTACATAAAACACACTGTATACATCAGTGCCATACCTAGTAAAGTATAGCATACTTAAAGAGAAGCTAATTGCTGTTTAGTATCCTACCTTTTCCTACATTCCACTATAGCTGATTTTGATTATTATATGTATTCCTGGATTCCAACATGTTCTTGTTTCACAGATTTCTGAGAAAAGCAATTTCATGTATTTGCAACTCACTACAATAAATCACAGGAGGTTACCAAGCTAATGCCCCTAGAGCCTTCTTAAACCCAGCTATTCATGCCCCAAAGTTTTTAATTATCATTGCCCAACGACTAGAATGACTTTGGTATATGCCTGTGCCTTAAAGCATCTACAAGCTGTTGCTGTCCATAAAGGCCACAGGTGACAGGCAGGGGTGAATTTGTGATTTCCCATCCATTGATCCAAACGTCATTTGAATAGGCTTAAAGTGCTCTGTTTCACATAAATGGAGGAGTCTATTCCACAGAAGGAGTAATATCTTAAAACGCACACCTGTTCCTCCTCAACACATTTTGTTTAGGTCACAGACTAGGTTTAACTCCTTAGATTGAGTAATTATTGTACTGTTTGTTTTGTGAATGTGTTGCAGACCCATCAGGGCTGGATCAGAGAATATCTTGTAGGTTAGGCATGGACTACCCCTCAGTAGTCTGTAGGAGACCAAGTACAGGGACAAGGCTTTGAGGTGGTCCACAGTGGGCATGTTATTTACATCCTGTATTCTTTTAATGAAGAATCTTTGTGGCCACTACAGTTGATGCAACTGCCTGGTCAGCTACATGCCAAAGAATACACTGTACTCAATTATGGGTCTAATAAGGGCCACACATAGTGGGATTATGATTCTCCTTAGATCTGGCTGCAATAACTTATGACTTGCACCACGTAGAAGGATTTTCTCACCACTGTGCACTCATTGTGATCAAAGTTCAGGTTACTATCAACCTGACTCCTCAAGTAACTTACCACTGGGTCTACTCTTAGGAAAGCGTTATCAATGTTGTAACTTGCAGGGGTTGTCATCTTCCCAAAGGGTATAAATATGCATTGTTTTTGCACCAAGTCTTAGGCTATGGTTCTGGCACCAGTTACTTGGCTCTCAGACCCTCCTCAAGTATCTACATGTTTGAAGGAATCAGTCTTTGCACCCAACTTACAGTCATCAGCAAATCTGGTCAGCTAAAGACAGCACAGTTGTGTGCACTTACCATAAATGTAGATGTTTGAGTGTATTCATTGTTGCAGTCATCACTTTTGGGTTATCTGCTTGCAGTAGCCCTCAGTCGGCCTGATTATCAAAGTCCTGGGTCCTGTGCCAGTTGCTGTCTCATCTTCCATGATGTCAGGTAGTCAGGGGTATAAAGCATGCAGCCGTAGTCAGGGGTATAAAGCATGCAGCCGACGCCATTACATCAGTTTTTCTTGCCCCAGATGTCAAGTGTCCCCCTAATGGGAAGCAATTAAATATATAAACAAAGGTTATACCTCCAACAAAAAAGCAAATACACCAAAAAGCTTTTAAGCATAGTAAAAAGGAACAGAGGTCTAGCCAAAAGAAGTCAGGGGGCTGGAGGGAAGGTAACCAGGACTGCAACAGTGAATACACTCGAACATCTACATTTATGGTAAGTGTACACAACTGTACTATGTTCTTCGTCTTTCACTGTTGTCATCACTTTTTAGAAAATTCCCAAATCTAAGGATGGGAAAAGGAATTTAGATAGCATTAGAACCAGCTATAAGGCCCTGCAAGACTGCAGTGGCAAAACCAGCTCTGGATTTAGAGAAAATTGGCAAAAGGTAATGCTTGGTGAAAGTATGTACAGAACTCCAGGTAGCAGCTTCTAGGATGTCCCTGGTAAGGACACCTCTGAGAAAGGCTGTAGAGGTAGATGCAGCCCTGGTTGAATGTGGTCTTATCCCCTGTGGGATAGGTTTTCCATGGTGCTTATAGCAGAAATGAATGCAATGGCCTATCCATTTAGAAATGGTTTGCTTTGAAATGGCCTTCCCCTCTGCCCCTGCAGCAAATGCCACCAGCAGCTGTTCAGATTTCCTGAAAGGTTTAGTCCTGTCCAAGTAAAATCTAAGTTGTCTGTGCACATCTAAGGAGTGCGGTATCTCTTCCCCTTTGTTCTGTGGATTAGAAAAGAAAGTTGGCAAATGAATGGACTGATTAAGAGCCACACTGGATACCACCTTGTGCATGAAGGAGGGATTGGTCCTGAGGGACACCCTGTCCGCATGAAAGATGATGAAAGGCTTCACTGCCATAAGGGCCTGTAATTCAGGCACACTTCTAGCTGAAGTGATGGCTAAAAGGAAGGCTGTTTTCCAAGACAGGAATTTCAACTCTGGATTTGCAGTGGGCTCAAAAAGATGTAGAGTAAGTTTTTCCAATACAAAGTAAGGTCCCAGGCTGGAGTAAGGGCTCTCTTGGGTGATCTTAAGTTTTTGGCCCCTCTGAGGAACTACTTGAGCAGTGGATGAGAGAAGAGAGGTAGTTCTGTGTTGTAATGAGCTGAAATGGCTGAGGCATGAATTCCGATGGAGGAAAAGGAAAGGCCCTTGTGAAGCATCTCAGTTAAGTATTGAAGAATCTGAGGTAAATTGGGCGCTGCTGTGCCCATCCCCTGAGTTTGGTTCCAGGAACAGAATCTTTTCCATTTTTCAGCATAAGATTTTCTAGTACTAGGCCTCCTTGCCTCCAGAATGACATCCAACACTTGTTTACTGTGGGTTGGTAATGGAGAGCTCAGGTAATTAGCCAGGCTGCCAGGTTCAGGGTTTGAATCTGAGGGTGCAGAATCTGGCCCTTCTGCTGGGGCAGCAGGGTAGGGATCTGAGGCAGGTGCCATGGTGCCAGCAGTGACACACTGCGCAAGAGGGGGTACCAGTGTTGGCGTCGCTAGTCTGGTGCAATCAGTATCGACCTTGGTTTGTCCTGTTTGATCTTTAGTAGTACCTTGGAGAGGAGAGGCAGAGGAGGAAAGGCATAAACTGATAGATTTTTCCAGGTGAAGGACATGGCATCCACTTTCCAAGCTTGTTTGTGGGGAGCCGTTTGCAGAATTTGTCCAACTGGCAGTTCTGGGTGGAGCCAAACAGGTCTATCTCTGGGCTACCCCTTTTGTTTATCAACATGTTGAATGTCTTTGTTTCCAGTTTCCCCTCGTGTGGGTCCATGAGATTTCTGCTTAGATCGTCTGCCAGTGTATTTAGCTTTCCTGGCAAGAATTGAGCCTGTAGGTGCACTTGGTAGCTTAAGGCTGTGTTCCACAGAGCCATGGCTAGTCTGCAGAGAGGGTATGAGTGGGTTCCCCCCCTGCTTGTTTATGTACCACATAACAGTGGTGTTGTCCGTCTTTACCATTAATTGTCCTGGAAGAATGTGGTCTTTGAAGGCTGTCAGAGCATTCTGTACAGCTAACATTTCTTTTTGATTGATATGCAGGCTCATTTGACTTGGGTTCTATTTGCCCTGAATGCACTTCCCTGCCAAGTGAGCCCCCCATGCATAAACTGATGCATCTGTTGTTAGGGTTTGGGTGGCAGGGGGTAGAGTGAATGGCAGTCCTTTGTTTTGGTGGCAGGCCTCTGCCCACCAAAGGAACTCTAACTGTAGGCAAGGTATGATAGGAATCATTGCTTCTAGATCCTGAGAATGTTGAGACCATAGGCTTTTTAGATACCATTGTAGTTTCCTCATATGCAGTTTTGCATATGGAATTAGGAGAATGCAGGAGGCCATGAACCCCAATGCTTGCAGTATTTGTCTTGCAGATAGCAGAGTGTTTGTGGCAATTAGTTTGAAGTAAGCTGTCAAATGAACTTGCTTCTCTGGCGTGAGGAAAGCCATCTGGGAAGTTGTGTTCAAGCTTGCTCCCAGGAATAAAAGTTGTTGGCAGGGTACCAGATGTGATTTATTTTCGTTTATGGTGTACCCCAGAGAAGTTAGCACTTTTTGTACAAACGCCAGATGCTTCAATAGTATGTCCTGGCTTTCTGCCTGAATTAGACAATTGTCCAGGTATGGGTATATTTGAATATTTCTTTGCCTGCAAAATGCAATGACTTGAGCTAGGCACTTTGTGAATACCCTGGGTGCAGTAGATAAGCCAAAGGGCAGTGCAGAGAACTGATAGTGCATGAAGCCTGCTTTGAAGCATAGGTATCTTCTGCAGATTCCCTGATTGGGATATGCAAGTAGGCTTTCTTTAAATACAGTGTTGCCAACCAGGCATCCTTGCCTAGCATAGGAAGCAACTGCTGAAGAGTTAGCATCTTGAATTTTGGGATCACCAAAAATGTGTTAAGGATAGAGAGATCCAGGATAGGATGCCAGGAGTTGTATTTTCTGGGCACCAGGAACAGTCTTGAGTAGAAACCTTGTCCCCTTTCCTCTTCTGGTACAGTTTGAATAGCCCTTATACTTAAGGGAGAGAAAACTTGCTTTTGAGCCTCTGCCCACTGATTGTGGGGTAGGTCTGGCCAAGCGTTTGGGGTTGGTAAAGTGTGGAAGTGGAATCTGTATCCTTGGGAAACTATATTTAAAACCCATTTGTCCTGGGTAATGAGTTCCCATTTTTTTGCCTGCAGAGCAATCTTTACCCCTAAAGGAGCAGTCAGATGAGAAGGGCTTGGAAGTTTTAAAGTTAAGTCACTGAGACAGTTTACCATAGGGAGGTGTCTTACTACTCCCTGCTTTGGAAGTGGGAGCCCCCCACTGCTTAGTCCTGTGCGTACCTTGGGACTGAAGCCTGAGTGTTCTGCTGGTTCTGGGTTTGGACTGTGAAGGACTAGTAGAGGCAGGAAAGGACCAATTCTTGAGGGTCAATGCCTACTAAATCTTGGAGGCTGGACTTGCAGGAAATCTTTAACAATTTGCATAGATTTAGCTTTTTCCTCCATCTTTTTAAGTACTTCTTCTGCTTTGTTGCCAAACAGGCTGTCCTGGTTTAAGGGAGCATCCAGCAATTTAGCTTTAACATGATCTGGCAAAGATTGCTCCTTAAGCCAAGCACGCCTTCTAAGTACAGACCCAGTAACAGCCGCCCTGCAAGATGCCTCTAGTGAATCAAAACCACATTGCAAAGTATGTTTTCCAACTTGTTCAGCAGAATGCATTAAATCCTGTAAATCCTTACTTTCAGCACAGTCAGGAATCAACATCATTTTCTGTTTAAGCAATCCAATAATATGCTGCTGATACTTAACATATGAAACTGGCAGTTTAAGGCCCTAATGACCAAGTTGCAAAAGTGTATACCTTCTTACCCCATCTATCCAGCTCCCTGAAATCTCTATCTGAGGGAGTAGGATTTCTGGCAGTAGTAGCCTTAATGCCCTTGGGTCCCTGTGAAAATTTCTCAGGATCCACAGTAGGATTTTTAAAGAGGAACTTGTGAGAGTCAGGAACCCTGTAATATCTATCTGGTTTTCTGGGAGCAGGAGGTAAGGAGTCAGGGGCCAAGCTAGACTCCGAAAAGGCATCATCAACAATGTCCAGTACAGGGGGGAATAGCTTAAGACCATTGTTGGGGCAGGAGTAAGAAATCCCTAAGCCTCTTTTTGGAATCAGAGTAATTCTGGCTTTCCCAGCGAAAACATTCCCTAAGAGTATGCAAGGTTTCACCAAAAGAGAAATCCTCTGGAGGGGAAGCAGAGGGAACAGAGTCCTCTGCAGCAGAATCCTCATAGGTAGATAAGGGTAAATCCTGGTCATCAGAGGAAACAGAAATTTCAGAATCCTGATCAGAAGAATCATAAGCAAATTCAGTACTAGGTCTGTTAGAGGTGGAAGGTTGGCTTCCCCTAATTAAAGTAATAAGGTCTTCAGTCATTCTTATTTGTTTTTTAGGCATAGAGACCTGACCATGTGGTCTGGGCATCGGTTTTCTAGGCATGGATCAAGTTTTAGGCCTTGAAGAAGATGGCGTTGGTTTAATATGCAAGTCAGTAGGCCTGAATACACCCTCAGAAGCCGGTGCCTGCACAGCGGCTCCAGACCCATCCCAA